>NW_024347671.1:0-295621 GCF_902729225.1 Pteropus medius
GATGGTGAAAACATCAAACATTACTAAATTTCAAGAAAATGAATGACTAAAGAGAATACATTTAATAACAGTCAATTTGACCACACAGTAACTACATTTAATAGCAAATAGTGACAACTTTTCTGTGGAAGAAACAGAGAAATTACAGTAGATATAGGATTTCGTGGTTTCATCTGCACAAGATACAATTAACAATTTAGTGTATTCTTAGATATTATTTCTTGATTTTTCTTAATATTTGTATTTTTGAGACCTGCATTTCAGCTGAATTTACATATTATAGGAATCCCAAAGCACAGAGTATTTTGTTTCAGAAATAAAAAACATAAATTTAGTTTGTCATTCTATTTTTTCTACCTGATTTATTTATTTATTTATTTATTTATTTTAATTAATTATTTTTAATGGTGATATTGATTAATGAAATACAATAAGTTTCAGCTGTACCCTTTAACAGTAAGGTATATATACCTGTATTTACACTGTATTCCCTTGCTATAGATTTCTTTCTGTCGCCACATATTTGACCCGTTTTATCTCGAATACCTCCCCCCTCTAATTAGCCCCTACCCTCTCGTAACCACAAGTCTATAGTCCATGTCCATGTATCTCTGTTTGTATTGCTCATTTGTGCATTTAGGTTTATATCCCACATATAAGCGATATCATGCACTGCATGCCAATAGCCACCGGGGAGCACACGGCCTGCTCCTCCTTGTTGGCCTGCCCAGGTTGAGGGCAGAATCCACAAGAGAGCTAAAGACTCCTGTGTCCAATGGGAGGGAGCCCCGCATGGCCTTCCGGGCCCAGGAGGCCCAGTCAGCCTGTGGCCAAAGCCTGGTCCAGGGCCCTGATGGCTGAGTAGGGGGCCTGGCTGTGGCTCGTCTCATGTGCTTTTCTAAAGAGTACATACAGAACATTTCCTTTGCTCCAAAGTGACCAAAACTTCATCCTTGCCTTTCCCTCATAATGCTTTGATAAATTTCAGGTGCTTGTGGGGACACGGTTGTCCGGGTTGCCCGGCACTTCTAGTGGCCAGCCTAGAAAATCAAGCATTCCTGACCTATCAGCTGCGGGCAGTAAGACTCTATATCAAACACCGTCATACAATCTATCTCCTACGTCTCTTTCACCTTCCCCCACCAACATTCCCATCGAATCCTTGACTAGCATTTGCCCTTGAACCACTTATGAGGCTTTGCCTCACAGAATCAGAGTATCCTGGTTTGTTCCTTACGGATTTGGGATTGTTTCAGGGAAGAATCAAAGCAGAGTTGCAGAGAGAGGCAAATACAAGGCAGAAATATCCAACTGTTGGCAACTGCCTGGGTCATGGGAGCCATCGTTTTACCCAACTCCCAGGAGACAGGTGCCTCCCCAGTACTCTTTGTCCACGATGAGAATGTTCATTCCTCCACAACACTGCTTTCTTGGTCAACTATTGAGAAATGGAGCATCGAGTTAGCATCACAGCTTACTTTTTGTCTCCATTGCGGGTACGCGATCCAGAAAGTATGAAGCTGTAACATCTCTGGCATTTGAGAAGCTGCCTTCTCACTGAGAGTCAAAGCCATCCCTTTCAGGTTCTTCCTCTTTTCCAATCAGGGGATTCACGTGTTCCACATGCTCCCATGAAACGGTCATGCACCCGGTCTGCCAGTAGGTTTGAACTTCCTCTCACCTTATACCAATGTCCTTGGTATACCATCTCTGTGACTCAGCTGAAAACAATCTTGTCAAGTCCACACGGCAATCCAATTTGTCTGTGGTTCTGTCGTGACCAGAAAGCCCAACTCAGAGTTGGCGCCCTAAACCCAGGTGCGGGCTGTCATTTGTAGCATATGAAACCTAGCTGAAATACGTGGCTTCAGAACCTCAGAAAAATGTCAAGTGTGCTAGCTCATTAGCCAACATTTATTGAGTCCATTCCTTGCTCTGCACCAGCTGCCTGGTTGTTGACCATCACCCTGGCGCTGAACCTCTTTACAAATGTCGTTGTCCTCACACTGCCCTGAGGCTCTGGTCATCCACTGTCAGTTGTCTGAGCCAAATAATTCGCTTTTGCTTGTTTGCTCCTTTACATCAAGCCCTCTGTCCCAGTCCATATGAGAGTGAAACCAGAAAGGCCCTGTTTCTTTCCGTGACATCTTTCCCTTCCCTTGGCGGGCCACGGGTCCAGTCAAAAGGGCCAAGGTCATGGCATGTTCATGTGAGGTGCTCGGCTTGTGAGTGGCAGAGGCTGGAGACCCAGGAAAACACTGCACCAAAATTCCCAGGGCTGTTCGGCGACCAGCCATTTTCGGACTAAGCACTGGCAGCTGCACAAGCCACCGGGTCGATGGATTCAGCCTGTGGCATTCGAACCAGCAGATTGCAGATGCAGACATGGCTACTGTGGAGAAAGCGGTCAATGCAAGGCAGGTGATGGTGGCCTCCCCACTAACGGTCGGGCAGGAGACCAGACAGAAGTCGTGAGGAACCCTGGGGCCAGTGGAGAGTGCATACCCTGTTCCTCCGAGCTGGCCTGGGCTAAGCCTGAGGAAAAGGTGGTGTGACTCAGTAGTGAGATGCCACAGCACCATGTGGTACTGATGGAATGTCGGCTGTAGGCAGGAATATGGAGAACTCATGTGAAGATCAGAACACACAAAGGCAACCTTGGCTATTGAATTCAGCCCCCTGCTCATGTCTCCATCACGGCAGTTATCACTGGCATACGTAGCCTTCAATGCAAGCAGGGATGAAGAAACCAATTCTCAGGGAAGGCCCAGGGAAAAAGCTTCCCGAGTACGCTCTTTCACGCTGGGGGCCAGGCTTGCGAAGATCTAGAGGATCTGGAAGTCACTGCAGCACTAGAGGATCTGGGAGTCACTGCCCTGCCTCTTCCTGGACAATCAGTTCTTGGCAAGATACCAGGCTAACGGCAGGGCAGCCGGCCATTTGGGTTCCCGTTCCCTCTCTGTCCTGACTGTCCAGTTCAATTACATTTATGCTTTCGCTCCAAATCTCTGGGCTGACAAATAGGGGACCAGGAGCCTCTCTTTCAGCCGGCACCTTCCTGTCCGGAGGTTTCTCTTTCTCCCTGGCCATGTCTTCGCTCAGCTCTTCCGCAGTCTCGAAGCGGCTAAGCCCAGGGCAGGCGAAAACCCAGAGGGGAGCTGTGGCCGGGCAGGGGCCAGTCGACCTCAAATGAGCCTCTCTGGGCCCCCAGACTGGCTCATGTGAGTTGCCCAATTAATGCTCCTAGGAGGGAGGATTAGCTCTCAAGAAATCATAGTTGTTGTACATGCGCTTGATGCTGCCTAGGCCGTGGGCTCTCCCCTCCCCCAGGCTTTTGCTGTGTCTAGCCATTACCTTCAAGCCCTGTTCTTTTCCCTAACTCCCTCATTCCATTGGCCTTCTACTCTCAGCTTCCACCTTCATGCCCCGTCCCATTCCATCTCATGGGAATTTTCTAGCAGGCCACGTCTCTTTTTCTTCAGGTTTCTTTAACTCTCGCAGGCAATTCGACACATTGCGCTCACGCATTCTCCATTCTTCATTCCCCGGACAACCACGCCTACGTTCCTCACCTCATCTGTTTCACAGCCCACTTCCCGGCGGTTCTCCTCATCCCCTATCCTGACCCTAGACAATCTTGTCCTCCAGAGAAGGTTTGTGAAACCCAAGAAAGTGCCCAACTTCTGGGAGCAGTCCTGCCTTCAGGCTCACTGCTCATTCAGGGTGGGACAGCCAGGGACTGGATTCTGGGGACCTGGAGTTTGGTGATTCAGCCTGGCTAGTTGCTCAGAAAGCAAAACCACATGTTCTTGTCCTAGCCGTGCTGCCAGGCACACTCCCTTTCATCTTTTAGCAAGTCATGCCAGAGAGTTGAGGAGAGTACAGAAGGCCCAGGACTGCAGCGTCCCTGATGTGAAAAACTAGGTGTCCTCAAAGGCCTGGCTGGGATCCTCAAAGGCCTGGCTGGGATCCTCATGTGACTTTGGGAATCTTTTTGTGTCTGGGTCAATCAGGGACAGCCAAGGCCAATCTCGTTTGCCCTTTTTGCTTTGGTGTTTGTAGAGCTGTGGCACATCCTGGAATATAAGGGGAATATAGTTCAAATAAGCACCATGCTGGCTGTGTTTGATACCAGTCTGTGGGTTTGTTTGTGTGTGTGTATGTGTGAGAGAGAGATGTGGCTGTGTGGATATTTAGGCAGTTGGAAGCACGTGAATGTCAGCATGTATGTGTCTTTGTGAAAAGTTCTTGGGATTCTGGGTTTGTTTTCAGATGTCTACTGATGTAGGCATTTAGTGTCTTTGCTAAAGTGTGAGTGCAAATCAGTATGTGAGCATAAAGCGTCCTTCATTTATATCAGTGTATATCCAAATGAAAAAGGAGTGTTTCATATATTTTTCCCCAGATAGGCCTCTAAGATTTGGGCTGGGCCTGGTGTTAAGGAAGGGTGTAAAGAGTGAGGGGAATCCTCTCAGCCCTAATGCGAGTGTTTGCTGGGTGGCAGACGATAGCTGGACACTTTGTGAAGAACACATTAGAGGTGTGTAGCTATCAGAGCATGACGTCGTGGATCTGAAACCATATAAACTTGGATTCCATCCACGCTTACGTCAAGGATCTAAATTTCAAAAAGTCCAAGAACTGAATCAAAGAAATCTGCCCAAATGCACTGCTGTCCACAGCGCAGCCCTGGAACTTTCAGTGAGAGCTTCATGTTCTCCTTGCACGCGGCCACCAGGCGGCGCACCGCCTGCTCATGAGTGCTTGCCTTCCCAAAGTTAAGGGCAGAATCCACCTCAGAACTAGGTCTTCCTATTGCCAATGAGCGAGAGCCCAGCATGGCCTTTGTGGTTCAAGGAGGCATGTCCACCTGAGGCCAAAGCTTGGCCGAGGGCCTCGATGGCTGATGAGGGTGACTGGTAGTGGCTTGTCTCACACTTTTCTACATAATAATTGCAGAAACTTTCCTTTGCTCCGAGGGGACTTCGGGCTTCACCTTAGCCTTTCCCTGTAACATTTTGATGAATTTCAGGTGTCCGTGGGGAAAACATTGTCTGAGATGAACTGCCTTTCTAGTGACTAGCCTTCAAATTTGAGCAGTCTCTATCAATCAGCTGTGCTCAGGAGGACTCTTTATCACCTATCACCATACATTCGTACCCCTGGGCCCCTTTTGCCCTCACCCACTCCCATTCTCACCTCATACTTGACTAGCAAAAGCCCTTGAACCACTTATAAGGGTTTGCTTCACAGAATCAGAGCATCATAGATCGTTCCTTACGGATTCAGGATTGCTTCAGGAAGGAATCATAGCAGAGTTTTAGACAGAGGCTAAATCCTTGACAGGGCTGGAATATCCAACTGTTGGCAAAAGCCTGGGTCCCTCAAGCCATCATTTCGCCAGAATTCTAGGAGTCAGTGCCCTTCTGAGTACCGTTTGTCCTTAACGAGAACATTCATTTTTCCAACAAACTTTTTTTTTTTTTTTGGTGAAATATTGTGGAAAAGAATGTTGAGTCAGCATCACAGCTTTCTCTTCATGTCTCCATTTCTGGTGACCTGATCTAGAAAGTATTAGGCTCTAACACCTCTGGCCATTGAGAAGTGAAAGGCTCACAGAGAGTCGAACCCCTCTGTTTTGAGTTTAATTCCTCTTCAAATCAGAAGATTCACGTGTTTGACATGTTCTCATGAAACAGTTATGCACCAAATCTGCCAGTTATTTTCAACTTCTTCTATCTAACCTTACACCAATGTCCTGTGCTACCATCTCTGTGACTCATCTGAAAACCATCCCGTCAAGTCTACACTGTGATCCAATTTGTCCACAGTTCTGTCATAAGCAGCAAGTCCAGCTGGGGATTGACACCCCAAACCCTGCTGTGGTCTGTATTTTTGACCAAATGAAATGTAGCTGAAATGCATGGCTTCAGTAATAGGAAAATTTCAGGTATTCTTAGCAACAACTGCCAGGTTGCTGACCTTCACCCAGGCGCTTACCCTCTTTGTTGTCTTCCTGTTGCCCTGAGGCTCTGTTCTGTTCTCAGAGCCTCAATACATTTTTCTTCATTTTCCTTCTGTACTCCTTGCCCTCTCTTCCAGGTCCACATGAGAGCGAAAGCAGAAAGGCCCTGTTACATTCAGTGACATATTTACCTTCCCTGGGTGGGCTGGGGGACCGTTCGAAAAGACGAGAGTCACAGTGTGTTTATGTGACATGTGCCCTAAAATACTATTATATTTGAGAGCTACATTTCAAAATTCAAATAGCCTAGATTACTTAATTTTGAAATCCGGAGCATCATTTATGTATCACAGATTTGGTATTCCATGTCAATTGAAGTTAGTGTAATATTTTGTAACAATTTTCTTCCTAGTTGCTCTATCTAATGGAGAGATAAACAGTACCAGTCTGAATTAAGGTCTCATAAAAAATTACTTTTGATCCTCCTTTGCCAACTTTGGGACACTCTGCTTTATACAAACACTTCTCATTGTTTCAAGAGAGTAGTATCTCAAAAGATCTTATTAACCATGTTTATCTTCGAGATTGCCGTGTCATCTGACCTCGTATAGTTTGTACCTTGCACAAAGAGAATATACGTAGGTGCCTGAGGGTTCATTACCTACTTGTCTATGACCCTATAACTGAACTACCATGTGTATGATTTGGCACTTAACCACGTTATACTGTTGTCATATATTTATGTGCCAACTTTCTCTACTAGAATTCAAATTTCGTCTAAGCAGCTGCCATGTTATCTCATAACCTGAACATCTCGACTTGGTATTCATTTAAAATTTTGTATTATCATTTATTTTTACATATAGCCATGTCCTTTAAACTATTTAATCAACATTTTCCATGCAATACTTGAATTAATTATTTATTTTCAGGTAAGTTAAATATACTTTCAATTACTTTCTTGTGTCTGATTACAACATTAAAGTAACATGACCCATTATTTCCCTAGAAAGATCCCTTCTTGTCAAAATTAGGAGCTTAGCTTTGATAATATCTTTGTGAAAGTTATGCATCTATCACAATTTTGTCATTAATTTTACCACACTGGAGAAAACAAACGTCAAGAAAATTGTTTTTTCCTAACAACTAATATGTTTTTGTTATATGGTCACAGACTATGTTGTAGCTAATAATGTTTTCCTTTTGATCTGCTGGAGCCTCAGAGTCAAATATTGCATTCATCTTTGCAATTTTACAAGTTGAATGCGATACACATGTAGCATGATAACTTTTTCTCTGGTTTCCATTGTAGTCTTTGCTTTCCTTCCCTTTAGCTATTTTTATATTCTTATATATTATGTAGTTTTAGAAAAGACTTCATATTTCTTTTGGAATTCTGAGGAGTATATGCAAACAGATGACTACTAAATACTCTGTTTCTAAGAATCTGAGCATTTTAAGCCTAAATTTTTCCCCTGTTTAAGTTGAGAGCTGGGAGGTATTAACACCAGTTTCTGATATATATTTGCCTTTCTTGTTCTGAACAAGTACAAATTTTAGATTTGTTGCTCTTACTATGAGTGGGCAAACCCAAGTCTATTTATGTAGGCCCAAATGAAGTGTTCAGATAAGATAATTTTACATATTTAAGTTTTACTGTGATTCTTTTATTCTTCCCCTTCTCTGCACAAATCAGTCTTTTTTATTGTCAAAGAATGGAGATCTCAAACCATTTCATTCATATACTAGTACTTCAATTTACATATGTTAATTTGATTGTAATTTAATTAAGATTGCCTTAATTTTGATTGCTTCCAATAGAAATGGGACTATTTGTTCCAAGCTTATATATATTTAGAGAATGAGGAATTTCAGGCCATTCAAAGTATATGAAAAGTGGCTCACCTAACTGAAAATTTCCTTAAGAAAAAAGTTTGAGAACTTTTTACGCATTTTAAGCCCTTGGACATGACACATTAGTAAAAATAGTTTATTTGGTGAGTGGCCAAATCATTTTTCCTTTCCTCAATTCACTGGCGGTGTATATACTTCAAAGTGTGATCACACTATAGTAGCATTATAAATTTATTTAATTCCTGCATGTTTTTCAGATGATTAAATGTGTAACAATCCAGAGTATGATATGAAAAATTATCTTTTTAGTCAAGCTTGCATTTTGTGTAGCAGGCGTTTTATGTTGTAGAGCAGTGATAATTTTGTGTACTTTCCTATATTATGTTTCAAGAATTGTATTTAGCATCATCTGGTAGAGATCTGTCTAAAATGTTGACGCTCTATTTAAAAATCTCAGATTTTTTTTTGAAACTGCAGACTGCATTGCAAGACAGAATCTCAAAGATATTTCAGGCAAATAAGAAATACCTTTTTTCTGATAATGTTCTGTAATTTCTTAAAACTCCAGTTAACTTTGTGTTCTGCTGACCTGACATTATAACACAAATCTAAGCAAAACTGATTAAAATGAGCTTTTTAAAAATTTTTATTCGTACTTCTCTAAATATATTTTTATTTTGAGCTGCCTATTTATATCGCCTATAAGAATAAAGCCTATAAGAGTAGATTTGTTTAAAATGTAATATGAAATAAAATTAATTCCTAAGATATCATAAAGAATGGGAGAGCCCTAGTAGTTCTAATTAATCACATTAATGAAACCAGTAATCCTGGAGCAAGTTTACGTATATAATAAAGATAGAATTCACATTCGTTAGTTCGTATTTCACTGTACATCTGGAAACTTCAAAGAGACATTACATGTTATTGTTTCAAAAACAGGCCAAGAGATGTCTTGCTTCACCACATTCTAACGAATAGGAATAATTAATATCAAAGGATTAAGTATATCTTGAAATTTGGTATGGTAACTACACTAGTTTTTGTAAACTTACAGCTTTTTGGATTTGTTTCATCTTATTTATTCCCAGGATTTTTTTGTAGATGATCATGGCCTTTTATGATCCCAGTAATATAGAAAAAGACAATGTCAATGAGGTTCTTAGTAATTTGAAATACACCATGACCACCTGAAACGAATAGACCCCAAGATATGCTAAAAACTTAAAATCAAAGATCTCCAGATGTGTAAAGAATTCTAACACATTGATGAATGAAGAAAAAAAGAACTCAACACCAAAAAAGAAAAAAAACAGGAATAAGATTGGAGTAGGAACAGATTGAGAAATATATAAAACTTGTAAAACTTGGCAAAAGAAATTATATATATATAATTACAATTATATATATATATATACATATATATGTATATATATGTGTGTGTATATACACACACACACACACACACACACACACACACACACACAGAGAAGCATCAAAGTTATTTACTACTAGGGAATTATAAAATAAACCATAAGAAACCCTTCATCAGAAGGGTTAAAATTGATCTACCATATGATTCAGTAATTCCTCTCCTGGTTTTTTACTCTAAAGACTTGAAAACTCTTATCTGAAAAGATATTTGCACACCGATGCTCATAGCAGCATTATTCAAAGAGCTCCAGGACATGGAAGCAACTGAAGTGTCCTACAATAGATGATTGGATACAGAAACTGTGGTACATATATACAATGGAATATTACTTAGCCATAAGAAGAGATGAAATACTGCTATTTGCAACAACATGAATGGAGCTCGAGATAATCATGCTAAGGGAAATAAGCCAGACAGAAAATGTATTATTTATTGTGCGATATAAACCTAAAAACAACGAATGAACCTGACAAACAGAGACTGATGGAAATGGACTATAAACTAATGGTTTCCGGAGGGTAGGCAGTAATATCGTGGAGGGAGGTAGACTGGGTAAAAGGGTCAAATATGTGGTAGAAGGAAATCTAAGTATGGGAGGTAAACACACATTGTAAATATGTAAATACCTTACTGTTAAAATGTACAGATGAAATTTGATGAAATTAATGGATTTTGTTAACCAGTGTCACTATAAAATAATTAATTAATTATTTTTTTTAAAAAGTCAGACCAAACCAAATTCAAAACAACTGAATTTCTCAGATATTGCTGAAGAGATATATATTAGTAACATATTTTGGCAAACAGTTTGACATCATTTGTTAATTGTGAACATATCCATATCCCCTTACTCAGAGTTTCTACTCCCAAGTATTTACCCAACAGAAATCCACTCATGTGCTGATGAAAGATATGTACAAAAACATTTACTTTGTAGTGTAGACATGGACACTGTTTGTTATATCAAAAAGATAAAAACCTAAATGTCATTCGACACTACACAGGATACATTAACCATAGTATATTTTGTAATGGGATTCTATGGAGCAATGAAAATGAATATGACTACAGGCAATGATTTGGATAAATCGTAGAAATAAAATGTGAGTAAATTTATTCAGGAAAAGAAATCCAATTACTTATGTCAATTGATATAAAGTGCTAAAAAAAGAAACACTAATCCAATTGGAGTAGTTTTTATTTTGAGCAGGAGATTGATAATGTTCTATTTTTTGATCTAGATGCTAGTTAATTCCACTGATATAGTTTGAAGAATAAAATTATCAAAATGTTTATAAAGATCTAAATCTGTAGAAACAAAAAGAAAGTTATTTAATTTTCTGGTGATTTTAAGCTTTTCATCAAATATTTGTCAAAATAATTTTGACAGATTGGAGTTCTTATCGTTTTGGTAGTTTTTTGTTTAGTTAATATTAAGGTATTAATGCTTTCAATGCTTGCTGAAACAATGCTACATAGTTTTGTTATGATTTCTAGCAAGGAAGCATGATTTGGGAACACGGAGCACTATGTTATCGGTAGCAGGGACTCAGAGATGACAGTAATCAAGTGTGGTAGGTTAGATCTGGAAGATGGGGTTGTCAGAGGGAATTCAAGTTAGTATGAAAAAGCACATGGATTTATCTGGTCCTAGACTTCTGAATCCAGGATTGTAAGCCGGAGATTCGGTTTATGACCTGACAATTGAGTGATCATGTTCACAGATCAAAAACAGATTGATGAGTCTTGCAGGACATGTGAGTACAGGCAGAGGCCTTTCTCATGAGAATCTAAGCTGGGTAGGAAGAATAAGTGGAAGGAGACATGACTGAAGTATTAGAAGGAGGATTTCGTCACTCAGTAAAGAACAGGAATCACAGGAAAAGAATAGTGTGCCTTTCAGATGCAAAAAAAGCCTGTCAGGCAGCTCAGAACATACTCACTACAGGAGTCAGTAACATCTGAGCAGGGCAAGGCCAGCTGATTCTGAGGTAACCACTTTCGAGGGAGAGGCTCCTTATGGCTTTAATATTTTAGAAGATTCGAATTAAATTAGACCGTGAGATGAGTGTGAGATAAAAGTGCAATCCATTAATCAATCATTCAATCAATAAAAAAGGAATATCTGTAGGTAGGAAATGAATAATAGATCCTGCTTCTGTCAATTACTAAGGGTACTAGGGAACTTTTCATTTAAGATAATATTGATTAAAGTTTAATCAAATATAATTAATATGCTAAATCCTACGATCATGAAGAATAAGTTTAATGAGTACAAAATATAAAGGCCATCAAAAGCAAGTTTGCTCTTTAAGACTATATCTTTCACTTTTCTGTAATAGTAATGTCAAACTTACATTTTTCTTTTAGCCACAACTCAGTTGGATAACCTTGGTCAAGTTTCTTAAATTTTCTAGGCTTCAGGTTTGCCACTGATGACAATACTATCTAACAAATTTCTTATGAATATAAATGAAAAAGTGAATATGAAGCACTGAGTACAGTGCCTAGTTCCCTGAAATCTCTAAATAAATATTCTTAGTCCTTGTTAGCTCTTTTATTGGAATAGTTCTTTTTTTACCTATAAAATAATAGTAATCTCAGACTCAAAATATTCTAATTCAGCATGCACAGTGTATATGTTATTAAAAACACCATTCTATTGAACACTCAGATATTTTATCATTGCCCTTGAAAACAAATAGTGGACTTATCTTTCTAAAACTCACATTTAGCATCAATATAGAATACTAATTTTTCCTCTTATTTTAATGACAGAATAAGGAATATTTCTAAAAGCTAACAGTTAATGTGAGAACAGTTTCTCCATTATGTAATGACTAAGCAAATTCTATCTTTGAAATACTATCTCTTTACTAAAATCCTATCTCATTGTGAAATAATCAGTATAACCACTTCAACTTTCATAAACTAAATGACATAGTTCTCTAATATCAAAAAGGTTCCAATTAATTGGTATTTATGAGATATATTTATATATTTAAAGTAAATGGCATCTTAACACTATTTTGAATATTTATGAGATATATTTATATGTTTAAAATAAAATGGCATTATCTTAACACTGCATTTTGCATATTTTGTACATATTTTCCCTGTAAATAATTATCGATGGCTTGGTATTTCCCTTTCAGAAAGCTGTAACTAATTTAAGGAAAAAAAATAATCTCTGCATGCACAGGTGTGAGGTTCTGAGAAATGAACTCGAACAGCATAGCTCAGAGAAGTGACAGCCTTCAGATAGAACCAGCATCAATTTATCCAGAGAAACTTTTTAAACAGGATATTTTTAAAAGAGTTAATTTTGGTTTTGGGTTCTGATCACATTATATCAGAGCAAACCATAAAATTAAAAGAGGCAATCTTTACCCACTTATCTGAGAAGTGGGTAAAAAAATCTTGAAGTCCTCTTAAATATAATTTTAAAAAAATCAACAATCAGTAAGAATACTTCTTTGTTTTCTGTTTTGTATAAATTTGATTTTCTCTATCGTATCTGCTCTATCATACAATCAACAAATAGTTTTATTTTATTATTTTTTTATATTATTAGCTTCAAGTAGACAGTACATTGGTTTTTTTATATAATTTATAAAACGATTCCCCTAATTGTTCCTTCTCTCATCTACTTTTCCACCTGGCCAATATATTAATGCTAACTAAATTTCCTATACTGTGCTCCCCCTTCCAGTGACCATTTATCAACTACTAATTTGTACTTTTTTAACCCTTTTTTAACCCCATTCTTGCAGCCCCCCGAACTCCAATCCCTTCTGCCTGTCACCAAAAATATTCTATATTTGTGAGTCAGTTTTTGATTAGTTTGTCCTTTTTGTTCCTTAGATTCTGCATCAAATTGAAATCATGTGATATTTATCTTTTTCTGACTTATTTCATTCAGCATAATAACCGCTAGGTCCAACCATGTCATTGCATCTTTTTTAATGGCTGAGTAATATTCCATCATATATATGAACCATAATTCTTTATCCAATCATTTGTTGACGGGCATTTAGCTTGCCTCCATATCTTTGCTATTGTGAATTGTGGCACCATGAATATTGGGGTGCATAGATATTTCTGAATTATTATTTTGCCTTTCTTGGATAAATATCCAGAAGTACAAATGCTGGGTCTAAAGGTATATCCATTTTTAATTTTTAGAGAAAACTCCAGAAAGTTTTCTGTATTGCCTATAACAATTTTAATCACACCAGCTGTATGAGGGTTCTGTTTTCTCTGGACCCTCACAAATACTTGTTCTTCGATTTATTAATTATAGTCATTCTGACAGGTATGAGGTTATATCTAATTGTGGTCATATTTGCATTTCTCTGATCATTAGTGACCTTGAGCATCTTTTCATATGTCTAGTGGCCATCACTATTTCTCCCTTCGAGAAGTATCTATGCAGATCTTTTACAAAGTTGTTG
The DNA here is from genome assembly GCF_902729225.1 of Pteropus medius. NCBI lineage: Eukaryota > Metazoa > Chordata > Mammalia > Chiroptera > Pteropodidae > Pteropus > Pteropus medius. The sequence continues at coordinate 13,709 of NW_024347671.1, forward strand.
TTGTTGTTACATTACATGAGTCCTTTATATATTTTGGATTTTGACAAAGGAAAAAGCTGTTAGAGGAGAGAGTCCACGACGTGGCCGGATTCAACTGCATGGACAATAGCTGTTATTATTGATAGCTAGCCCGCCCACTAAGGAGTGTAATTTGGTAAATCACCTGTGCCAATCCAGGGTTTCAGAGATGCTGAATTGATGTCAAAGAGCACATGGCCAGCCAGAGCTCCCCTCTGGGTTTTCACCTGCCTTGGGCCTGGTAATTTCGATATTGCACAAGAGCCAAACGAAGACTGCCAGGGACAAAGAAAAACCTCCAGAGGTGAAGATGCTGGGTTCAAAGTGTGCCTCTTAGTCCTTTGTTTGTCAACCCAGAGATTTGAGTGAAAACATGAATATTGGTAAACTGGACAGTCAGGGCAGGGAAGGAACTGGAACCCAAATGGTCAGCTACTCCGCAGGTTCCCAGCTGTTCCTCCAGGTGCTGATTACCCAGGTGGGGACAGGGCAGTGACTCCCAACCCTCCAATGCCGAGACATTGCCAGGCCTGGCCCCCAGGGTGAAAGAGAACAGCTGGCCAGCTCTTGGCCTCGGCCTTTGCTGAGATTTGTTTTTTCTATCCCTGCTGGCATTGAAGGCGGGAAGCTGATGATAACAGTCGTGACAGACCCCTGAGAAGAGGACTTCATTCATCAACAAATGTTGCATTTGTGTGTCCTGAATCTCAAATGAGTGTTCAATATTCCTTCATACACTGATGCTCCATCAATAGCACACTGTGTTGAGACCCATGCTACTGAGTCGCATCACTTCTTCTCCTGCCTCAGCCCCGGGCAGAGGAGAGGGACAGTGAATGCCCTCTCCACTAGCCCCAGTGTTCTTGAAGACCTCATAAGAGCCAAGGCTCAGGCATTCTGCCTTGCCTCCTGCCTGAGGGCCAGCAGTTAGCAGCTAGCCTATTGGGAGGCCGTCCTCACCTGCCTTGCATCAGACTTTCTCCATTCAAGTTGTGTCTGCATCTTCCATCTGTTTGCCCAAACACCACAGGCAGACTCTTTCGGCCTAGCGGCTTGTGCAGCCACCAGAACTTCATGAAAAGATGGGTGGTTACCGAACAGCCTTGGGGTTTCGGGGCTCCAGTTTCCTGGAACTCGAGCTTCTGCCACTTCATGCTGAACACTGCACATAAACATGCTGTGACTTTTGTTCTTTTGAACAGTCCCCCAACCCACCAAGGGAAGGGAAATATGTTGCTGAAAGTAACAGGGACTTTCTGATTTCATTCTCATATGGACCTGGAACAAAGGGCAAGACATACAGAAGCAAAATGAACAAAAGAGAATTTAGAGGCTCCGACAACAGACCAGAACTTCAGGGAGGCAGGAAGACAACAATATGTAAAGAGGGTCAGCGCCTGGGTGAAGGTCAACAATCTGGCAGCTGTTGCTGAACCTTCATCGTACTAAACGGGTGTTGGCTCATGTGTTAGCACACTTGAAATTTTCCTAAGTTGCTGAAGCCATGCTTTTCGGCTAGGTTTCATTTGATCAAATGACAGAACACAGTAGTACTTGGGGTGCCAACACCCAGCCAGGCTTGCTGGTTATGAAAGAACCTTGGAAAAATTAGATCACTATGTGGACTTGACTGGATGGTTTTCAGGTGAGTCACAGAAATGGTAGCATAGGACATTGGTGTAAGGTGAGAAGAAGTTGAAAATAATTGGCAGATCATCCATGACCATCTCATAAGAACATGTCAAACACATGAATCCCCTGATTTGAAAAGGAATTGAACTCAAAACAGAGGTGTTCCACTCTGGGAGTTTTTCACTTCTCAATGGCCAGAGGTGTTAGAGCTTAATACTTTCTGGATCATGTCACCAGGAATGGAGACACGAAGAGAAAGGTGTAATGCTGACTCAACATTCTTTTCCACAAGATTCACCGAAAAAAAAAAAAAGGTTTTGTGGAAAAAATGAATGTTCTTGTCAAGGACAAAGGGTACTCAGGAGGGCACTGTCTCCTAGTCGTCTGGTGGAATGATGGCTCGTGGGACCCACGCAGTCGCCGACAGTTGGATATTCCAGCCCTGTCAAGGTTTTTGCTTCTATCTAAAACTCTGCTATGATTCCTTCCTGAAGCAATCCTGAATCCATAAGGAACAATCCAAGATGCTCTGATTCTTTGAGGCAGACCCTTATAAGTGGTTCAAGGAATTTTGCTAGTCAAGTATAAGGTGAGAATGGAAACAGGTGAGGGCAAAAGGTGCCAAGGGTTCGACTGTACGGTAATGGGTGATAAAGAGTCCTCCTGAGCACAGTTGACTGATAGGGACTGCTCGAAAATGAACGCTGGACACTACAGAGACAGGTCATATTGAACAATTTTTTCCTCACAAACACCTGAAATTCATCAAAATGTTATTTCACCAAAAAAAAAAAAAAGTTTGTTGGAAAAATGAATGTTCTCGTTAAGGACAAACGGTACTCAGAAGGGCACTGACTCCTAGAATTCTGGCGAAATGATGGCTTGAGGGACCCAGGCTTTTGCCAACAGTTGGATATTCCAGCCCTGTCAAGGATTTAGCCTCTGTCTAAAACTCTGCTATGATTCCTTCCTGAAGCAATCCTGAATCCGTAAGGAACGATCTATGATGCTCTGATTCTGTGAAGCAAACCCTTATAAGTGGTTCAAGGGCTTTTGCTAGTCAAGTATGAGGTGAGAATGGGAGTGGGTGAGGGCAAAAGGGGCCCAGGGGTACGAATGTATGGTGATAGGTGATAAAGAGTCCTCCTGAGCACAGCTGATTGATAGAGACTGCTCAAATTTGAAGGCTAGTCACTAGAAAGGCAGTTCATCTCAGACAATGTTTTCCCCACGGACACCTGAAATTCATCAAAATGTTACAGGGAAAGGCTAAGGTGAAGCCCGAAGTCCCCTCGGAGCAAAGGAAAGTTTCTGCAATTATTATGTAGAAAAGTGTGAGACAAGCCACTACCAGTCACCCTCATCAGCCATCGAGGCCCTCGGCCAAGCTTTGGCCTCAGGTGGACATGCCTCCTTGAACCACAAAGGCCATGCTGGGCTCTCGCTCATTGGCAATAGGAAGACCTAGTTCTGAGGTGGATTCTGCCCTTAACTTTGGGAAGGCAAGCACTCATGAGCAGGCGGTGCGCCGCCTGGTGGCCGCGTGCAAGGAGAACATGAAGCTCTCACTGAAAGTTCCAGGGCTGCGCTGTGGACAGCAGTGCATTTGGGCAGATTTCTTTGATTCAGTTCTTGGACTTTTTGAAATTTAGATCCTTGACGTAAGCGTGGATGGAATCCAAGTTTATATGGTTTCAGATCCACGACGTCATGCTCTGATAGCTACACACCTCTAATGTGTTCTTCACAAAGTGTCCAGCTATCGTCTGCCACCCAGCAAACACTCGCATTAGGGCTGAGAGGATTCCCCTCACTCTTTACACCCTTCCTTAACACCAGGCCCAGCCCAAATCTTAGAGGCCTATCTGGGGAAAAATATATGAAACACTCCTTTTTCATTTGGATATACACTGATATAAATGAAGGACGCTTTATGCTCACATACTGATTTGCACTCACACTTTAGCAAAGACACTAAATGCCTACATCAGTAGACATCTGAAAACAAACCCAGAATCCCAAGAACTTTTCACAAAGACACATACATGCTGACATTCACGTGCTTCCAACTGCCTAAATATCCACACAGCCACATCTCTCTCTCACACATACACACACACAAACAAACCCACAGACTGGTATCAAACACAGCCAGCATGGTGCTTATTTGAACTATATTCCCCTTATATTCCAGGATGTGCCACAGCTCTACAAACACCAAAGCAAAAAGGGCAAACGAGATTGGCCTTGGCTGTCCCTGATTGACCCAGACACAAAAAGATTCCCAAAGTCACATGAGGATCCCAGCCAGGCCTTTGAGGATCCCAGCCAGGCCTTTGAGGACACCTAGTTTTTCACATCAGGGACGCTGCAGTCCTGGGCCTTCTGTACTCTCCTCAACTCTCTGGCATGACTTGCTAAAAGATGAAAGGGAGTGTGCCTGGCAGCACGGCTAGGACAAGAACATGTGGTTTTGCTTTCTGAGCAACTAGCCAGGCTGAATCACCAAACTCCAGGTCCCCAGAATCCAGTCCCTGGCTGTCCCACCCTGAATGAGCAGTGAGCCTGAAGGCAGGACTGCTCCCAGAAGTTGGGCACTTTCTTGGGTTTCACAAACCTTCTCTGGAGGACAAGATTGTCTAGGGTCAGGATAGGGGATGAGGAGAACCGCCGGGAAGTGGGCTGTGAAACAGATGAGGTGAGGAACGTAGGCGTGGTTGTCCGGGGAATGAAGAATGGAGAATGCGTGAGCGCAATGTGTCGAATTGCCTGCGAGAGTTAAAGAAACCTGAAGAAAAAGAGACGTGGCCTGCTAGAAAATTCCCATGAGATGGAATGGGACGGGGCATGAAGGTGGAAGCTGAGAGTAGAAGGCCAATGGAATGAGGGAGTTAGGGAAAAGAACAGGGCTTGAAGGTAATGGCTAGACACAGCAAAAGCCTGGGGGAGGGGAGAGCCCACGGCCTAGGCAGCATCAAGCGCATGTACAACAACTATGATTTCTTGAGAGCTAATCCTCCCTCCTAGGAGCATTAATTGGGCAACTCACATGAGCCAGTCTGGGGGCCCAGAGAGGCTCATTTGAGGTCGACTGGCCCCTGCCCGGCCACAGCTCCCCTCTGGGTTTTCGCCTGCCCTGGGCTTAGCCGCTTCGAGACTGCGGAAGAGCTGAGCGAAGACATGGCCAGGGAGAAAGAGAAACCTCCGGACAGGAAGGTGCCGGCTGAAAGAGAGGCTCCTGGTCCCCTATTTGTCAGCCCAGAGATTTGGAGCGAAAGCATAAATGTAATTGAACTGGACAGTCAGGACAGAGAGGGAACGGGAACCCAAATGGCCGGCTGCCCTGCCGTTAGCCTGGTATCTTGCCAAGAACTGATTGTCCAGGAAGAGGCAGGGCAGTGACTCCCAGATCCTCTAGTGCTGCAGTGACTTCCAGATCCTCTAGATCTTCGCAAGCCTGGCCCCCAGCGTGAAAGAGCGTACTCGGGAAGCTTTTTCCCTGGGCCTTCCCTGAGAATTGGTTTCTTCATCCCTGCTTGCATTGAAGGCTACGTATGCCAGTGATAACTGCCGTGATGGAGACATGAGCAGGGGGCTGAATTCAATAGCCAAGGTTGCCTTTGTGTGTTCTGATCTTCACATGAGTTCTCCATATTCCTGCCTACAGCCGACATTCCATCAGTACCACATGGTGCTGTGGCATCTCACTACTGAGTCACACCACCTTTTCCTCAGGCTTAGCCCAGGCCAGCTCGGAGGAACAGGGTATGCACTCTCCACTGGCCCCAGGGTTCCTCACGACTTCTGTCTGGTCTCCTGCCCGACCGTTAGTGGGGAGGCCACCATCACCTGCCTTGCATTGACCGCTTTCTCCACAGTAGCCATGTCTGCATCTGCAATCTGCTGGTTCGAATGCCACAGGCTGAATCCATCGACCCGGTGGCTTGTGCAGCTGCCAGTGCTTAGTCCGAAAATGGCTGGTCGCCGAACAGCCCTGGGAATTTTGGTGCAGTGTTTTCCTGGGTCTCCAGCCTCTGCCACTCACAAGCCGAGCACCTCACATGAACATGCCATGACCTTGGCCCTTTTGACTGGACCCGTGGCCCGCCAAGGGAAGGGAAAGATGTCACGGAAAGAAACAGGGCCTTTCTGGTTTCACTCTCATATGGACTGGGACAGAGGGCTTGATGTAAAGGAGCAAACAAGCAAAAGCGAATTATTTGGCTCAGACAACTGACAGTGGATGACCAGAGCCTCAGGGCAGTGTGAGGACAACGACATTTGTAAAGAGGTTCAGCGCCAGGGTGATGGTCAACAACCAGGCAGCTGGTGCAGAGCAAGGAATGGACTCAATAAATGTTGGCTAATGAGCTAGCACACTTGACATTTTTCTGAGGTTCTGAAGCCACGTATTTCAGCTAGGTTTCATATGCTACAAATGACAGCCCGCACCTGGGTTTAGGGCGCCAACTCTGAGTTGGGCTTTCTGGTCACGACAGAACCACAGACAAATTGGATTGCCGTGTGGACTTGACAAGATTGTTTTCAGCTGAGTCACAGAGATGGTATACCAAGGACATTGGTATAAGGTGAGAGGAAGTTCAAACCTACTGGCAGACCGGGTGCATGACCGTTTCATGGGAGCATGTGGAACACGTGAATCCCCTGATTGGAAAAGAGGAAGAACCTGAAAGGGATGGCTTTGACTCTCAGTGAGAAGGCAGCTTCTCAAATGCCAGAGATGTTACAGCTTCATACTTTCTGGATCGCGTACCCGCAATGGAGACAAAAAGTAAGCTGTGATGCTAACTCGATGCTCCATTTCTCAATAGTTGACCAAGAAAGCAGTGTTGTGGAGGAATGAACATTCTCATCGTGGACAAAGAGTACTGGGGAGGCACCTGTCTCCTGGGAGTTGGGTAAAACGATGGCTCCCATGACCCAGGCAGTTGCCAACAGTTGGATATTTCTGCCTTGTATTTGCCTCTCTCTGCAACTCTGCTTTGATTCTTCCCTGAAACAATCCCAAATCCGTAAGGAACAAACCAGGATACTCTGATTCTGTGAGGCAAAGCCTCATAAGTGGTTCAAGGGCAAATGCTAGTCAAGGATTCGATGGGAATGTTGGTGGGGGAAGGTGAAAGAGACGTAGGAGATAGATTGTATGACGGTGTTTGATATAGAGTCTTACTGCCCGCAGCTGATAGGTCAGGAATGCTTGATTTTCTAGGCTGGCCACTAGAAGTGCCGGGCAACCCGGACAACCGTGTCCCCACAAGCACCTGAAATTTATCAAAGCATTATGAGGGAAAGGCAAGGATGAAGTTTTGGTCACTTTGGAGCAAAGGAAATGTTCTGTATGTACTCTTTAGAAAAGCACATGAGACGAGCCACAGCCAGGCCCCCTACTCAGCCATCAGGGCCCTGGACCAGGCTTTGGCCACAGGCTGACTGGGCCTCCTGGGCCCGGAAGGCCATGCGGGGCTCCCTCCCATTGGACACAGGAGTCTTTAGCTCTCTTGTGGATTCTGCCCTCAACCTGGGCAGGCCAACAAGGAGGAGCAGGCCGTGTGCTCCCCGGTGGCTATTGGCATGCAGTGCATGATATCGCTTATATGTGGGATATAAACCTAAATGCACAAATGAGCAATACAAACAGAGATACATGGACATGGACTATAGACTTGTGGTTACGAGAGGGTAGGGGCTAATTAGAGGGGGGAGGTATTCGAGATAAAACGGGTCAAATATGTGGCGACAGAAAGAAATCTATAGCAAGGGAATACAGTGTAAATACAGGTATATATACCTTACTGTTAAAGGGTACAGCTGAAACTTATTGTATTTCATTAATCAATATCACCATTAAAAATAATTAATTAAAATAAATAAATAAATAAATAAATAAATCAGGTAGAAAAAATAGAATGACAAACTAAATTTATGTTTTTTATTTCTGAAACAAAATACTCTGTGCTTTGGGATTCCTATAATATGTAAATTCAGCTGAAATGCAGGTCTCAAAAATACAAATATTAAGAAAAATCAAGAAATAATATCTAAGAATACACTAAATTGTTAATTGTATCTTGTGCAGATGAAACCACGAAATCCTATATCTACTGTAATTTCTCTGTTTCTTCCACAGAAAAGTTGTCACTATTTGCTATTAAATGTAGTTACTGTGTGGTCAAATTGACTGTTATTAAATGTATTCTCTTTAGTCATTCATTTTCTTGAAATTTAGTAATGTTTGATGTTTTCACCATCCTCTACCTGTCTTGAAACTCCTCTTCTCTTTTGGCTAACAGGCCATCATTATATGCAGTTAACGGATATTTTCCATGGCCTCTTCAGTGGCTATTTCTTTCTCTCATTCGCTAAATGGAAGGCTTCTCCAAACTCAGACTTTTGCTCTTTTCTCCTGCCAGTCTCTCAGAGACACCGTGCTAAATGGTTCTGAAGGCTCATTAATTCTTCTCTTTTGACAGATAAACATGTAAGTAGTTCATTGGATCAGAGCTGGGTCAATGGAGCTGAACTGCCTCTCAGTGTTACAAGCTGTTTAGCTTCATCAGCTCCCTTGCTTTAGGATATATTACCTTGACCAGGAAGCTCCCATTGTTACATGGTCAATGCATTTCTCCTTACCTCACTTCCAAATTCCCTTTCAATAAGAACAGTATAATTGTAAATCTGTTGCTTTTAGCTCTTCTTATGGTGTGTTTGGTTATGTACCAATTAGTTTCGTCTCTCTATGGGTTAGGGAAACAAGAGAGATGCTTTTGCTTCTTTGATGACTTTCTTTCTCAATTCTTTCTCATTCCTCTTCCACCTACCCTAATCAGAATCAATTGCATCAAACAAAACCAGTTCTTGCGTCAAATAAAGTTTCTACTTCCTTCCTCAGTCAAGAAGCTATGTAGTTCACCACAGCATTTATTTTCTTTACACTCAATCCATGCATGTCTATGTCTCTCTGAAAGCAATTAGCCACATGTTATTTTGGTGTTACTACTATTTGTATGCTTCAGCATCGTAGCTTCTCCAGAATCTAAACTCTTTGAAGACAATGATGTTATCTTACTTACCCCTTACGTAACTAAGAAAAATGCTTATGCTTATCAAGCACTCCCTATATTCATTTAATGTACAGTTTTGGTATGATATTTGAAGCATAAAATAATGATTAAAGAGCTCTGTTATAGAAAACAGATTCATATTACATGTATTTCACAAATAAATGAAGAATTGTTCTTGCAAGTAAAATAATAACTCAAAAAGTATTAGTCTCCATAAGGTATATATTCATATATACGCACACCAACACATATAATAATTGCTTGGTTTACTTTGTTCTTGTAAATCTCTCACTGTGTCCATTAATATAATTTAGTATATTTTCCTAAAAATAAGATATAGGTCTTTCCTGCATAATTAAATATGAAACAAATTCCAAGTCTTCATGTCTCTTATATAAATTATATTGATTTTACATCATTGTAAGTTAGAACACTAGCATTAGTTAAAGAGTAATAATAAGAGGACCCACAAAGCTTTACCAATCCATGTAATATAACTAAGGATAATAAGTAATATCTGATCTCAGGATCAAAAATAGCACAACGACACTGTTCTATATTGTACGTGTATTTACCATTTCTATCATAGATTGCAGTCATTTTGTTATTTTGCCATATGTCTAGCATTTTATTAGCATTTAATATGTTTAATTTGTAAATGCCTTTGTAAGTGTAATGCAATTCATAATCCCTGAGAAGTATAAAATTATATTTCTATTAATTAGTGTAATTCAGAATTTCATAAATTTTAGCCAAAGTCATACATAATAGGCACTAATAGTAAGTACAATGTGATTTTTGTATGTAAATAATAAATGTCAAAAGGTAAAGTTCAATAGAGCAATAAATAACATGACCACATTTCATTGATATTAAATATCAGAGCATGCACAGCAGGGTGGGAAAAATTAATTTTCCTTCTACCTTCTAAGGTCTTCTGGAAGAACTAAAACTCAAATTAATATGAGAAATAAATGGGACAAATATGACCAAATGTATTATGCATGTAAATACAAGTGTTCCATAAGAATGTGAGACCAGATGACAGATTACATAGTTAAGTTGTACAGGATATCTTGAGCTAAAAAGAAGTGAGGGATTGTGGTTTTGGACTTCAAAGGTTAGGGCAGCAATTCACATGGAGATAGAAAATCAAATGTTTGTGAAACAAATGTTTGTTGGGCCATCTTTAACAATGGGATGCAGAGAAGACTTAGATCAAATGGGACTTGCTGTTTTCTCCCTGTCTATCATAACTGGTTCATATAAAACTATAGATATCTATGATAAAAGGACCCTTTATGGAGCAAGTACTCTTTAACATCTTTTGAGCAGTTATTGGAGAAGTTCAGAAGTTTTTCCTGAATCTTAATTTCCTTACAAAAAAAAAAATAAGAAAGAAAGAAAAAATAGCTAAAAATAACCAATACCCCCAGACGCATATTTTGGGATGCCAAATTCTGCTTCCCCTCAGCATCAAACATAATTTACTAGGTGCATTGTCTATTGTGCAAGCCAAGGAGGATTCACTATTTTCCCCTGAAATAGATCTTCTCCATCTCCATACTGTTATCTATACTCTTCTCTCCTTCAGGATCCATCTGAAATTGTATCTCCTCTGAGATCACCCACATAGTACCTGTTCTCCTGAGATGGAAACTGGGCAATATGAAATCGGATAATATTCTATCCTTGCCTTTGAGAATTCACAGGCCAGATGTATTTGTTTCCCATGATACAAGAATAATGAATGATTAAGGAGAGTTTCAAAAATGAGATGACTTTTGAACTGAGCCTTGTAAAATAGGAGTTTATCCCAAAACAATGAAGGAAGGACATTTTAGTGGTAATAGCGCAAGCTGAAACAGCAAGGTGTAGTTATTCCTTGAGATTAAAGGGAAATAATCAATGTGGAAACTGAGAAACACAGTGGCATAGAAAATGCCAAGCTAAACAGGATCGAGAACCCCACTGAAGGGATTAAATGAAACTTCTGAATGTTGTTCTACTTATATTCCTTTTATGTGATTCTTTCCCCAATGTTACTTTCTATTATATACAGATGATGTTGAAATTTATTTTTTGTCTCATTAAAGAGGAAGTTTTCTTTTGTATTTTGGTAGCATGTTAAACCCTGAACTTCAGCAGCTTGATAAGGCTGGTCAAATAGACTATGTCACTGAGAGAAAAGGGTGTTCACTTTCCATTTGTTATGAGGTAAAAGAAAGAAAGAAATAAAATGAATTTACAGCTGTACTAAATCCATAGCAAAATATTAAAAAGATTAGTGTTGTCTTCCTTTATAGTGAAGACCTGACCTTTATAATGTAACGACAGACTTTGAAGGGTCAATTATTAATCTCATAAACAAAATGAACAATTAATGTGTTTATGAGAAAATTCTGATAATTGTCCTCCATAATTTTAATGGCTAAAATTAATTTTATGCTTATGTTATCCAAATGGCTTCGGTTTTCCATTTATGAGAATGTTGCCATTTTTGTAATGTATCTGATTTAACAAGTTTCAGCTCTATTGAGCACAGTTTTATGTGCAGACTGACTTAGAAAATGTCATGCAAAACAGAATTGAGAACCACAGTGAAGCCGATAAAATGAAACTTCTGAAGATTTATCCTATTCACATTCTTTCTATGTGTTTTTCTTCCCATATTTGATAAGGCATAGTTTGCCTCTATTGAAATGGGAGTTTTCTACCATGGATGGACCTAGAGGATATGATGCTGAGTAAAATAGCTCAGACAGAGAAAGACAAATACCATATGATTTCACTTAGATATGAAATCTAAAAACAAAAAACAAACAACAACAAAAACAATAACAACAAAAAAAAAACTCATGCAACAGATACAGGCTCATAAAAACAAAAAACATTTTGATGGTTGCCAAATGGGAGGAGGTGTCAGGGGGATGGGTGTATGGAGCAAAGTGATCAAAAAATACAAATTCGTAGCTATGAAATTGTCATGGGGATGTAAATGATAGCAAAGGAAATATAGTCGATAGTATTGTAATAATTATATATGTTGTAAGGGTCAGGGATACTGCTGACATGGAAGGGAAGGTTTGGTGGGGTGAGGTCCAGTTGGAAAAATGCACAAGACTCAGACATGAAGATGAAACGGTAGGCACCAACTTTATTGTGCAGAGTACACTTCTGTTGGGAAGTGTAGTTCTATTGGGGAGTGCAGTCTATTGCAGGAGGCACGTAGTCTTGCACGCACTTCTCCTGCTCCCCTTTCTTGTGCTCCCCTTCTGCTCTCCCCTTCTTTCTCCTCTTCTACACTCCAGGGGACTGCATGTCTCCTCACATAGCAGAGTACAAAAGTGACATTCAGCCATACATGCGTGATACAATAAGCTGAATTATGGTTACGTATTTTCTAAATCTAAATTTTCTAAATCCTATCCCTAGCTGCGGGCCTGGATCACAGCCAGACCAAGAACAGCCAGACCTTGGGCCAGTCATGTCTGGCGCCCGCATATGTGTGAGAGGGGTACTAGATTTATTGGGGTGATCGTTTCATACATTATATACATGTCTAATCAGGATGTAGTAACCTGAAACTAATATAATGTTGTATGTCAAGTGTAATTGAAAAAAATATAAAAATCCTTGAAAAATGGGAGTTTCTGATTGCATAGTTCTGGGGCTTCATTATCAATCAAATGTTACTGTTCTCAGAAACAGAATAGAGGGCTGCAAAAATATCTGTGAACCAGAGAATAAACTCTATTTTGAATCCCAAATTAAATTCAGACTAAAATGGCTAAGAAAAAATAAAATTATTAACATTATTAATTAAACAGATGTTCCTAAGAACGAAAAAAATGATATCTCCTAAATTTTAGCCCCGTTCTTTACTCTTAGTATAAGTTAATGAGAACCAGTTTATTCATTCTTTGACTCTAAAATATTTTAAATTTAATTGTACATGGAAGTCATATAAAATGTTTTCATCATGAAACATGATTTTCCTTTGTATTACATTTGAAGAAATATGTATTATAATCCATAAATTAAGAAAGGTAAATCACATATCACTGTCACATATTCAGGAAATCAATTTGGGGAAGAATATGGCCTTAACGTTTTGGGATTCATAAATATATTAACGAAATTCCATAGCCATTTTAAAATCTAATTTTCAAGAAAGCTATTTCTCACAATGGAAACGTTATCTTGGATAGATAGATTTGTTGTATTAAACATATAATTTTTTCAACTGGGTATATAAGATGTTTAGAACCTTTGAGACAAAAATATCACAAAGAACATCATGGTATCAGTTGTCATAAAGTAATCTCTAAGTTTTAAAGTAATAAAGCTTGAATAGAGTTTCTAAAACTGTGGCCATAAGTTTATGCTAGAAATAGAAGGCCTTGAACATATCTAGGATAGTAGGACTGAAAAAATAACAAAATATTCTACAATGTTGTTATTCAAGTTATATGAGGGATGCTTATATATGTCAATGAATCATGAGTAAAGAGTCATTAGCATTATTTTTCACAGACCTTCTGTTTTGAATTAGAAAAGCCAAGAAAATGAAATGAATTACAAGTTGTACCCTAAAGCAAAACCACAAAATGAAATCTATAGCATTGGAGTTGTTCTATCATCAGTTTAAGGTGTATCTTAATTGTGCTGTCTTTTACCTCTGACTGAAAGGCTGGTTATTGAAGCAAACCACAATGACATATTTATACAAAGCGACAGGTTTTTTCCTCCACATTTGGCAATAATTATCATTTTACCATAAAAGAAAAAAAAAAAAACTTGCCCTTCAATTGTAGCACTCAGTAAATCAAACTGAGCTACAAAGATGCATATTGTTGCTTTTGTTCTACATCAAATATGAGGATGTGATGATTTTGTGGCAGTAATATTGATATAAGTTTCTTCTGAACACAAGTTCCTTGAAGACTTTTCAGGGTCAATTATATTCTGTACTGAACCCAGGAGAAGTAATGTTAGTCTGGGGAGTCAGAGATCAAAGACAGGAACAAAAGAGGATTCATAATTTTGAAATAACATATTCGAAATATAAATTCATTCGCATTTACATTAAATTCATGAAAGGAAGATAATTATTTGATCAAAACTAATGGGGGCCAAAAAATCATGAGAGCCAAAGAAGAAATTATGGATACTTGACGAAATGGGATCAGCAGAAGAGAAGTAAAAACTGGGAATCTGGAAGACCAGAGAGTTTGTGGCGCAGGACTGAGAAATCAACCTTTACTTTCCAGCTATGAATATGGAGGGAGAGAATTCCTCCAAAAACTCTTCAGAGTCCCTGTAATGTCAAGCACTGGGAGGCAGCTCCTAAACACATTCCCATATTTAAGATATTATACTGGCACCATTTGTTTAATGACTACCTAAATTATGACGAAGAAAAAGTGACAAGTCTGCTATGGCATAGGAACTATAGGTGGTATATAGGCTGCATATTTGCATACTGTTAGCCTGATGTTCAAATCAGGCTAATCTGGCCTTAACTTTGCAGACTCACTACTTCACTGGACAAGCCTTTGTTGAGCATATTCATGTGCTGTGAATTTTCAGCCATTGGGGTATGTAAAGACACATAGACAAAAAACTCTGCCCTCATGGAGTTTAAATTCATTACAAATGATTCAACTGTATTCTACTCGCCAGCCACACTGAAATAGCAGTATGCTTAATATGGACTTATGAAATATAACCATAAAGTCTATTTTTTTCTTTTCTACAATCTCCTGCAGTCTACTGATTTGAGATAGTTATTTCTTCCGCTGTTGAGTGAAAGCTGAAGAATCCCCATGAGTTCTTATAGGGGGTTAGTTAGTTCTTGTAGTTAATAGAAATTACTATGATCGTGATAAGTTTTAAAAATAAAAGATTCTCTAATTCAATATATCAGTCAAAATTTCAAAATTCATTTCAAGGTAAATTTTTTTCCCTTTTCCCAGCTAAGATGTGTTCTTGAAAAGTCTACTACCTTTAGAGAAGAGGTTGTAAAACAATTCCTTTTTCTCTATTCCTCACCTCTTTGTCAGTTTACTAGAAGCTTCTTTTTTAACACTCAGTTTGCCATCATCTGCAGTTGGAGACTGAGGAGAAAAGATTGGTAAGGTAGGGAAGAAAGTTCCAAATTAAATATTATTATTGTGAAGTGGTTGAACATGCTTTGAGTCAGAATTGTGTTCAAAAGAGACATTGTCCATGGGACACTTTCAGCACTGAAGTGCTCTCTTGCAGCAACTTGATTTGGGCAGCACGTTTTATTTAATTCCATCTTACCACTTCAGGAGAAATTCAGCAATTCATCTCCAGCTTTTGTTGTTTGCATTTTCATCACTCCTCCAGGTGATCCTGCTAAAGAGGATCCACGAAACTCTACCATTTGCATGTGTCTCAAATCTGGACCTTGGGTAACATTCACAGGCTCTTTGCCTGCATAATTCTATGAGTACCAGCTTCTTTTAAAGTAGCTGCGATGCCCCTCTGCTCCAGCCATCAGAACAGCTTTTCAGCTCTATAGTTTATACTCTGGATTACCTAACAGGTCTCAGACATGAATTCACTGTGCTCTCAGAATCACAGAGACCAGTGGTCATATTCCAGTTGCCAACATTATAATTGAGAAGAAAGTATGTATCCTCACGATCTCCTTTTCTAGGGGGATGAGAAAGAGAATGCAAATACTTTACAACTTGTTTTTCCCAAAAGAATATTTTACACAAAATTACTTCTAAAGTCATTCATTTGACCTTTTGTATTCTCCTTGGGAATACGGGGTTAGAGTGACTAATTGTGCTGTTTGTTCTGATTTTAATTATCTTCGAAGATCTGTATTTGTTTCTTGTACAGTTCTTTGCAATTTTAGGTTTATTGTATCTTGGTACTTTTGTCTAAACCTCTAATTTAATACTTTATCATTTCTAGTGTATGCTTACTGTGTTTGAAACTGTCCTTTCAAAGCTTTCCTGCATTTTCAGGATACAGCTCAAGGTCAGCCCATTTGAAAAGCCTTCCTGATCGCTCACTTGTTAGTTGTTCACTCTTTTACGCCAGCCCTTTCAATAGTTCCTGAATCGATAATCAGTGATGTGCTAAGCCTAGAGTTTGTTGAATAGAAATTAACAACAGCAATGACGACAACAACAACACAAGGGAGATATCCTCTTTGTGACTTATTGAGATACACTTTCTCTTTATTTTACTACTTTGTTTTACCAGTGGTCTAACGAACTAGTTGTCCAAAATTACTTAGCCATTCTCTCTATGTTTATTTATCAATTCTTGGAAAATTTAATACTGCTATCTGTTAACTTGGACTATTTTATCCATAATTCATTTATTCGGTTTATCATATATTTATTATGTTACCCACCACTTCCAAATATGATTAATAGAGTTTAAAAGATAAAAGCCTGTTTGGGGGACGGAAAAAATTGTATTTAGTAGCCACGGATTAAAAAATTAATACAATCGAGTGAATCCTTAATCGTAAACTTGGTAACAGCTAACAGAGTTTGAAAATCAGAGTGCTGCATAATTCCCATTCTCTCAAAATCATCGACTGTGAAACAATTCCACGGAATCAACAAAAATTTCAAATATCTTTGGGTGAAAAATGCATTTAAGAATTTGAGAAAATTGATTAAGGTGACAATGTAATATTTGAATCACCATAATCTCCCGTTATTACTAACAGACCAAGATTTGGATAGCCAAGTATTGGGAGACATTAAACCTTGGGATCTTTGTAGTCAAATGTCTTCCTTAATGTGCCATAGTGGCAATGCCTGGAGCATTTTTCACCTGGGACACGGGACTGTCTATGTAGCTGGCAATTCTGAAAAGTGTAATAATACTTGCAGGAATGCATCACACAGTCCAGCATTTACCGGATCACCCATTTGACAAAGACTTGCTATTGTTTGCTATCACAGTGCCAGAATCTCTAAGTTTAGAGTTCTTTTGTGCTGTACTTCACTCATGAGCAGGTTTTTTTCTGGCCCTACAATTTGCCTGTGAACTTTGGGGCTTAGGGAGAGCTGCATCACTATGTTGTTTAGTAGGCCAATAAACCTACTAGTAATTTTTTGTTGGAATAAAGCCCTTCATTACTGCTCAGGTATCTTTTGTCTTTTATCAATATCTATGCATCTTTAGTGTACTAATTTATTAACCTGTGTAGTTATTTCTGTGGGAATCTCCTGTTTCTATTTCTCCTCCTCACTTACAAACTATTTTAAATAGAGAAACATAGCATCAAAACAAAACCCCACTGATAATAGCTACAATTATGTAAAGCAGTAACCTAACTTCCAAATCACAGAATGTGAGTGGCTATGGAAAACAACTGACGTAAACAAAATATCTACAATATCAGCAAGTATGATAACAAGTACTTTTAAGGATGTTTAGGGAAGAATAAGAATTTCTGTTGGTCACGAGAACCAGGGAACCTCAAAGTTGTCCAGTTGCCCTAAATGAAATATTTACTAATAGAGAAGCAGTCGCAGCACAAAAGTCCACACTGAAGATAAAACACTGAGAGCAGAATATAATTTTAGCATGACAGATACAATAGGGCAAAAAAAAAAGAAAAAAGAAAAAAAAATTTCCCAATTGAAGTGACAGCAGAGGAAAATGCAAATGGTTTTCAAAAATAAAAGGATATATATTGTGAACACTATAAAAATACAAAAACAGGTATTCTAGAGCTATGAATTTAAAAAGCTATTTTAGTGCACCTTCATTTTTAAGAGAATGTAAAGGTGAATTTTATTTAAACATGAACGATAGAAAAGAATCATGGTCGTAGTTACAAAGTAAAAAGAAAATAGCAAGGAAAATAATGGCTCTAAGAAAATTAAGGTATTTTTTTTAATAAAAACTGTACCTGCGTATTTTGAAAGAAGCTAATTAATTAAAAAAAACACATATCAGAATTAGAAAAAACGTCATGAATAAAAAGTATTAAATCTAAATGCAATGAAAAAGATATTAAATGAATTAGACAGAAAGTAATTTAAAGGAAAGAAGATTTCTCACCTATATAGTAAGTGTCTAAGATGAAAAACAAACTAAAAAACAGAAAAATAATATAATTTAGAATTCAAGAAAACTTTCCTGAAATAATGCTTGAATGGCTATCATATATAAGGAGAAAATGACTCACAATAGCCAATATGGAGGTATGTTAAATAAATATTGGACTTTGAAAACTTGAAATAAGTCCAACAGCCATTTAAAAAGAAAACCAGTTTGCAGTTATACCTTTTAATAGCAATGCTTCACAGAAGAAGAAAATAGGGTAAAAAAAAGTCAAAGAAAAAAAAAATATAGGACAAAACTCATTAAAATATTTAGCCAAATTTAGGTTCAATTACAAGGACCTCAGATAACTCTAAGTAATGTGTATGAACATAGGAAATGCTGAACCTTTGAGCCTTCTCTGAGGAGTCTACTAGAGCATAAGTTACAAATAACTATATGACTGATTATATTATCAATATTAACAGTGAGAAATGAATGTTACTTCAAATTACATGTGCGGGAAAGGTAGAGACGAAGCAGAAGCATTGCTCACAGTAGAAAATATACAAAGAATAGCCAAAATAAAATATAAAAGAATGCGAAGCATATTACATAAAGTAAAAGGAAGGATTAGAACAAGTGTCAGAAAACTACAGTCCATTGGTCAAGTCTGGCCCACGCTTGTTTTAGTAAGTAACATTTTATTGGAGCACAGTCACATCCATTTGTTTACCTATTGGAGTACAGCCCACATTTTTGCTAGCATTATTGTCTCTTTCTCCTTTTAAAATACAACTGCAGAGTTGAGTACTTTCAACAAAATCGAGATGGCTCATAAAACCAAATCTATTTGTCTCAGTGGTCACGTTTGGAGTATGAAAGTGAATCAACTTATTATTTTGAAGTCCAGTGATGTAAAGGAAAGAAACATACTTTTCTCTTATCATTACTATGGGAGCAGGACCTCTGGTTAACCAACTATTTTATGTGGATAGGTTACTCTTTAGAGAATTATTTTAGCTAATGAACACAGAAGAACTGAACGAAATTAATAGGTAGGAAATGACTATCCGTGGATGTTACTATTACAACAGAGAGTCGAAGAGAAGAAATAGTACATAAAGTAATCCCCCTTCATGATGAGTTTACTTTCAATGGTTTCAGTTATTGTCATCTAAAAACATGATGTGGAAAATTTCAGACATAATTCAATTGTCAATTCATAAGTTTCAAATTGCGCATTATTCTAAGAAGCATGATGAAATCTCTCCCCCTCCATCTCACCTGGGATGTGAATCAACCTTTTGCCTAGTGTCTCCACGCTGTATACACTCCCTGTGCATTAGTCCCTTAGTAGCCCTGTGGGTTTTCAGATCAACCTCCCTGGTATTGAGGTGCTTGTGTTCTAGTTACCCTTTTTTACTTAATGATGGCCCCAACGTGCAATTGCAGTGATGCTAGCAATTCGGATATGCCAAAGAGCACTCATAAAGTGCTATCTTTAAGCAAAAAGGTACAAGGTTTCCGCTATATAATGAAAGAAAACAAACTGTGTGCTGAAATCTGCAGTAAGAACAAATCTTCTACCTATGAAATTGTGAAGAAGAAAAGAGAAATTTGTGCTAGATTTGCTCTGTTGCACCTCACACTCAAAGTTATGGTCACAGTGCATGACACGTGTTTAGTTAAGATGAGAAAGACATTAAATTCGTGGTCAGAAGGCATAAAAAGAAAACGTGTTCCAATGGACAGCAATGTGTTGCAGAAGAAAACACTGAGGCTATATGAAGTCATCAGCAAGAGATCCACTGAAATGAGTAAGCACATTCACATAACTACTATAATTGTTCTATTTTATTATTATTCTTATTACTCCTTTACTGTGCTAATTTATCAGTTAAACTTAATCATAGGTATATATGTATAGGAAAAAAAACATAGTACATATAGAGTTAAGTGTTATCTGAGGTTTCAAGCAACTACCGAGTGTCTTGGAAAATATATACCCTGAGGATAAGGGGAATACTGTATCACCTATGATTTATTCCTAAAAACAACAACAGAAACCTGGATCTAATCAGGACTGTAAATCTAAATATTGATTTATAGGAAATAGAGGAGACAGAAAAATATGAAATGAGCCACTGAACATATAGTCATCAGTATCTAGACTTCAGAAATCTGGTGTTTTGAACAAGGTGAATAAAAAGAAGTGACAGTGCTGAAGCCTATAGGTTAAAAAGACTTAAAAGACCTCTAAACTTGTTGCAATATATGGATGGACCTTAGATAGTGATGTAAATAAAATTTTAATATAAATAGTGACAGGATATTTGTTGATATGAAGGACTTTTTGTTAATTTGGAGGGAAGTAAGGGATGTATTGTGATTAAGTTTTTGCAGTCCTTATATTTAAGACATACATATTAAAATATTTACAGGTGAAATATTATGTCTCTGCTCTGCTTCAAAAGAATGCAATGAGGGAGCAATGAGAAGTATAGAAAAAAAGATTTCCCAGGACTTGATAATGTTGAAGCTGGACAGTCGATATGTGGAGGTTCATTGTAACAGTCTCTGTAATTTTATTTATGATTAAGATGTACCATGCTAAAATATTAAAATGTTTTAAATGCTGCTGATGTTAAATTTTGGAGATGAATTCTAAACATTTTCTATTTTATTATTAATTTTCATTTAAAAATTAAATTTAGTTACAACATAGTATAAAACTTACTTTGCAAATGTGGTATAGAAATCACAATGAAAGATTTCTTTAATGAATTCAATTTATACTGTTTATTATGCTCATTCATATGACATGTGGTACAGCTCAAAACCATATGGCAGCTAATTCTGAAGTAAGGATGAACCTTTAAACAATTAATTAACTTTAATTTATATAATGAACTTATTTGCATAGCTAAAGGACTAGCAATAGATTATAGGCCATTAACAGTCATATTAATAAATAAAACCAAGTTAGAAATACACGAGCCTGTATTTCACACTGAAGAGGCAAAAGTTAGTCATGAAATGTTAATAACAATATTCAAGAATCAGGCATTAAACCAAATAATAGTTAGCATTTAGGCTTCGCAAATGTTTGAGAGAATAATTCATGAATTCGCTACTCCTCCTCACCTCTACATGCATAATGGGGCACATATAAGGATACACATGTGCTTTAGGTAAATTGTTATTTTCCTTAGATTTACATTCAAATTACAGTAATGACACTCAGCTGTATTATATTCATATATGAGTATTAAATATATTTCTAGTCCTAGAAATCAGAGCTATTTTGTAAAAAATACCAAGTTCCACAACCTAAATATTTACCAAAATTTTCTTGTTAAATTTAACTACACATTTGTTTCAAAGGAAGATGACAAATACAGTTTTTGATGAAATTATAATTATTTTTATTTGCAATAAGGTAGTTTACATAATGTAAATTAGACCAACCCTCATCTGTTGACTCCTTAGATTTTATAAAAAATATAATGGCCTGCACTTTAGAGATTTGAAAAACTCAGAGAACGGGTCCGCTATTTTTTAAAAATTTAATTATGCTAGTGATGCTTAATCATGAAAGACAACTTAATTCCTTCAATTCCAAAGACACACTGTGTATAACCTGATTTTTTTCAAATGATTTGATTGTACCTCTGCAGCCTTCAACACTAGATCAGTAAGCGAGATGTGAAGTAAAGGAAAAGAGTGATTTATTTTGAATGATCATCAATGGAACTCAGACATGAAATTTCATCATGCTTCTTCTACCATTTACTCCCATCTTACTCTCCTTTCTCTTCCACTGTCATTCATATGTGTGTGTACACTTTCTCTGGCTTTCTTCTTTCGTCCTCTTTCCCTTCTAAAATTGCTGGTTGATGCAGTGTTGTGATAGGATGTCCAGGAATGACCCCCAAAGTAAAACAGATCCTGTTTCCAACTTCGAGCTTTTTCTGAGTTTCTATTCTACTAATGGTTAAATGAAATTTGGCTTTCCTGGGTATCCGAGATTCTAAAAACTTTGGTGTAATTAAAAACAAAAGATGGATTGTTTAAGTGCAAAGGAGTATTACATTGATGAATGGAAAAAGTATAGCTTTTATCCCATTATTGGTAATATCTCACAGAATCTATGTTGGCCCACTTCACAAGTTGGCTTTGACTTGCTTCTCTGTATGGTTAAAGTATAGCAAACTGAAATGTTTAAAGAACGATTTCAGAGTTAAAAGTTGCGAGACTGAATCTTCAACTTTTCATTACTGAAAAATGTCATTTTTGGAAAATCACTTAACCTTTTCTCATCATGTTTGTAAAGTGGAGATAATAATTTTCATTTTCTAGAAATGGGTGTGGATTATATATGATGCAACATATACGAGTTGATAAATCTTAGTCACTAATTTTAACGTATGTTTTCCTGTATTCTAAGAAAATATATAAATACCAGAAACCACACAATTCAGAGAATGTCTAGCAGTCACACACCCATTAACAATATACTACATCCCAGAAGGCTAGCCAGTACCTCACAGCAGAATGAGAATGAGGTTTATTATCTTAACAAACTCCAATAATGATGGTGTTCTACAATATTATACACAAAGTCTCGAAATAGTGTGTTATTGTCTTGATATTTCAGGAGTATGAAAACATCTAGTAGAAATTAAAATAAATGGGAAACCATCTCTGAGTGTTCATGATTTTCCTACATTCTTCACTGAGAAATTGTAGATGTATGTATTTTATTAGACAATGAGCAGAACACCATCACTTTATTGAACATCCCTGAAATAATATATCTTACTTTTCGAAGGAACTCGGAAATTGGTGAGGACCAATTCCAGGGAGTCAGCTTGGATGCGGAGCACTAGCTTATCCTTGTTTCATAGTCCAGAGGGCATTCACATAGATAACACCGTGATATTATTAATTCCAAACTTATCGAGAATTAAAGTATGATTTCTTGGTCATTTTCTTTACACTACAAGGAAAAATAATTCTCTTTAAAAGGCATTGGCTGGGAAAACATGGCAGAGTGAGACTTCCGCAGATCTCTCCCTTTGAGACAACAAAAAGCTGAACATCTAAAACTGAACAGAAAACACCCAAACTGCACACCAGCATGTCTGAGCGTGGGGTCTGTGCATAATAGCTACCACAGGTCAGAAACCTGGGTGTTGGGTGATGGACTGGGACAAATTAAGAAGCTGCCTCTCGCAGCCGCCAGAGCACCTTGCAGCAGGAGGAGGAGGGGTGAAGGTGCACCTACTTCCCTGAACAGCCCTGCCTCGAAGTGCCAGGACTTTTCTATGCAAACAGCAGCAGGGCTCAGTCATCAGGGCAGAAAGCAGAGAAGCGGGACAGGACCACAGAGCAACAACAGTTGATTTCTACTGGCCCTGGTTGCAAAACTGGGGCTGAGCCTCAGTCCCCAACCCTCAACCCAGAGGGCACCACCCCAAGACTAATCACCACGGAGCCCCAGGGGAATCTACAAGAAAATAAAAGACGTTAGGCTCTATATGAAGCAGGGATCCAAGAGGCTTAGACACCGCTTACTTGAAACCGAAATAAAGGTGCCTTCTTTGCAGCAGGCTAAAGAAAGACCTTTATATAATATATTTTCTTTCTGGAAAAACAACAGAATACACTTCCGTTAATGTCCAGGTGGAGAAATAGTCCATTAAACACCATGAGCAACCTAGCTGACAAGGCATCTCAGAGAAAAATCTCCAGAAAATGAGCTTACAGACATTGAAATATGCGACTTAAGTGACAGAGAATTCAGGATGGTACTTCTGAAAAAACTCGATGAGTTCCAAAACGAGTCATAGCAACAATTTCAGAAAAACAGCTAGATGAGCGGAGCAAGGAGATTGAAACCCTCAAAAAGAACCAAATAGAAATTTTGGAGATGTAGAACACACTACAAGAGCTGAAAAATGACATAGTAAGGTTGGGAAATAGAGTAGACCAAATGGAGCAAAAGATCAGTGATATCGAAGACAGGAATCTAGAAATAAATCAGGAGGAAGAAGAGAGAAACCGAAGAATGAAAAACAGAGACAGAGAAATACAAGAACTAGCTGATACCATCAGGAGAGGAAACATAAGAATAATGGGTATTACGAAAAGTGAGGAAAGGGAGCAGGGACTAGAAAGCATTCTCAGACAAATAGTGGGTGAGAATTTCCAAAAATCTAAAGAATGAACTGCAACTTGGAATTCAAGAAGTCAACAGAACACCCAATTATCTCAACCCAAAAAGGCCCTCACCAAGACACATTGTATTAAAGTTATCAAAAATCAATGAGAAAGATAAAATTCTCAGGGCAGCCAGAGAGAAGAAAACGATGACGTATAAAGGAAAACCCATTAGATTATCATCAGACTTCTTAGCGCAAACCTTACAAGCCAGAAAGGAATAGAATCAAATATTTAAACTACTAAGTGAAAGGAACTACCACCCACAAATAATGTATCCAGCTAAGCTCTCTTTTATATATGAAAAAGAAATTAAGACATTTTCAGACGTACAAAAATTGAGGGAATTGTCCACTACAAGGCCTGAACTACAGGAAATCCTGAAAGGGGCCAGCTCACCTAAAATAAAAAAAATAACAATAACAAAATACATAATTAGGAGTAAAGTGACTATCAGGCAAAAGAAGCAGAGGAGTGCAACCCTTACTAAGAACAGGGCATTTTAAGCTTAAATAATAAGAAGAGAATTGCTATAGCAAGATAGTAATAAACATTCAGCATACATAGAAACAAATTGAAATAACAATGACTGAAAAGGGGAGGATTCAAGAATCCAAATTCACAAAGGGGAAAGGAGATAAGACACAAAGAAGAAAATGGACAACTGTACACAAATAACTATCTTTTTCATATTTGTAACGTTAACCACACACCATAGAGTCAGAACTGATGTATATAGCATAAAACAAGAAGAATCAGAGGCAAAACCCACAATAGCCAACCAAAATAAAGAAAACAGAAACACAAGGACAAGGAAGCAATGGAAACACCGAGCTACCAGAAAGCAAAACATAAAATGGCTATAAGAAGACCTTGTATTTCAATAATCACCCTAATGTAAATGGACTGAACTCACCAATGAAAAGGCATAGAGTTGCAGAAAGGATCAAAAAACAAAACCCAACCATATGCTGCATCCACGACACACATCTCAGCTCTAAAGTGAAATATAGACTCAAAGTGAAAGGGTGGAAAATGATATTCCAAGCAAATGGCATTCAGAGTAAAGTGGGAGTAGCAGTACCAATATCGGACAAAATAGACTTCAAAATAAAAAAAGGTAAAGAAAGATACTGAGGGACACTTCATAATGAGAAAGGGAATCATGCACCAAGCTATGCTCCCAATCAGGGACCCCTGAAATATGTGAAGCAATTACTAACAGGACTAAAGTGAGAAACATACCAAAACATTATCATAGTAGGGGACCTAAAAACCCAACTTTTGGATATGGACAGATCATCCAAACAGAAAATCAACATAGAAATAACATCTTTAAATGATATATTAGACCAAATGGACGTAATTGACATACACAAAGCCTTCCACCCCAAAGCAGCTGCTTATACATTCTTCTCTAGTACACATGGAACATTCTTAAGAATCGATCACATACTGGGACACAGAGATAGCCTCGACAAATATAAGAGGGTTGAAATCATACCAACCATATTCTCTGATCATAATGCTTTGAAACTAGAGATCAACTGCAAAAAGAAATCAAGAAGAACCACAAATACATGGAGATTAAACAGCATGCTACCAAAGAATAATTGGGTCAGAGAAGAAATAAAAAGAGATCAAGAGATACAGAGAAATGAATGATAATGAGAGTACAACATATCAAACCTTTTGGGACACGGCAAAAGCTGTAGTAAGAGGAAAGTTCATATCATTACGGGCCTATCTCCAAAAACAAGAATGAGCCCAAATAAACAACCTAATGCTTCATCTTAAAAAAAAAAAAAAAAAAAAAACTAGGAAAGGAAGAACGAATGAGGCCTAAAGGCAGCTGAAAGAAAAAATAATCAAAATTAGAGCAGAAATAAACGAAATTGAAAACAGAAAAATAATAGAGAAAATAAATACAACCAAGAGCTGGTTCTTTAAGAAGGTTAATAAAATTGACAAGCCCCTGGCTAGACACACTAAAGAAAAAAGAGAAAAGACACAAATAAACAAAATCAAGGATGAAAGAGGGGAAATTACAACTAACATCGCAGAAAAACACAGCATCACGCAAGAATACTATAAAAAAGTATACAACACCAAATTTAATAACTAGAAGAAATGGACCAGTATTTAGAAAAATATAATCTTCCTAGACTGAATCAAAAAGATCTGGAAAATCGAAATAGACTGATCAGCAGTATGGAAATGAAAACAATCATCAAAAACCTAGCAAAAAGTAAAATTCCAGAACCAGATGGCTTCACTAGTGAATTCTACCAGACATTCAAAGAAGATTTAATACCTAAATCCAAGAGGTGGCAATACTTCCTAACTCATTTTATGAGGCCAATATTACTCTGCTACCAAAACCTGGTAAAGATAACACACAAAAAAAGAAAACTATAGACCAATATCTCTCATGAACACAGATGTAAAATCCTAAATAAGATACTAATGAACCGAATACAGCAATATATTAAAAAGATTACACACCATGAGCAAGTGATTTCATCCCAGGGGCACGGGGATGGTTCATCATATGCAAATCGATTAATGTGATACACCACATTAATTAAAAAATAAGAATCATATGATCCTATCAATTGATGCAGAAAAAGCCTTCGACAAGATAAAGCATCCATTTATGACCAAAACACTTAACAAAATCGGTATGGAAGGAAAGAATCTTAACCTAATAAAGGTCATATGTGACAAACCCTCAGCCAACATTGCACTTAATGGTGAAAAACTAAAAGATTTCCCTCTAAGATCAGGAACAAAGCAAGACTGTCTAATATCGCCACTGTAATTCAGTACAACATTGGAGGCACTTGCAAATGCAATCAGGCAAGAAAAAGATATAAAAGACATCTAAATAGGAAACCAAGAAGTTGAACTGTGACTATTTGCATATGACATAATTTTTCTATATAGAAAGCCCTAAAGATGCCACAAGAACACTACTAGAAATAATAAGCAAATGCATTAAAGTCTCTGGATACAAAATCAATGTTCAAAAATCCATAGTGTTCCTATCATCTAATAATGAAGCGTCAGAAAAAGAAGTGGAAAAAATAATTCCTTTTGCAATTGTAACAAAAAGAATAAAGTACCTAAGAAGAAATTTAACGAAACATCCAAAGGACCTATATAATGAAAAATACAAGTCTCTATTAAAAGAAATTGAAGATAGAAAGAAATGGAAAGATATTCTGTGTTCTTAGATTGGAAGACACAACATAGTTCTAATGACCTTATTACCTAAAGCATTATACAGATTTAATCCAATCCCCATCAAAATCCCATTGAAATTTTTTAAAGAAATAGAACAAAAAGTCATCAGACTTGTATGAAAGCACAAAAGACCCCGAATTGCTAAAGCCGTCCTGAGAAGAAAGAATGAGGCTAGAGGCATCACTCTGTCCAACTTCAAAATGTACTACAAAGCGAGAGCAAGGAAAACGGCATGATATTGGCAGCAAAACAGACACATAGACCAGTGAAACAGAATGGAAAGTCCAGAAGTAAACCCATATTTATACGGGCAAATAATTTTCAACAAAATAGCCAAAAACATACAGTGGAGAAAGGAAAACCTCTTCAATAAATGGTGCTGGGAAAATTGGAAGGCCGCCTGCAAAGGAATGAAACTAGACTATTGTCTATCACGGCACACCAAAATTAACTCGAAATAGATTAAGGACCTGAATATAAGACCTGAAACATCAAAATACATAGAAGAAAATGAAATACATAGGAACGAAATACATAGGAACGAAACTCAAGGACCTTGGACTTAAAGAGAATTTTACGACTATGACCTCAAGAGCAAGGGAAGTAAAAGCAAAGATAAATGAATGGGACAACATGAAACTAAAAAAGCTTCTGCTCAGCCAAAGAAATCTTCAACCAGGTAAAGAGGCAGCTACCTGAATGGGAAAATACACTTGCAAGCAACGCCTCCGATAAGGGCCTAATATCCAAAATATACAAAGAACTCATACGACTCAATAACAACAAAAAAACAAACGATTCATTCAAAAAATGGGCAGAGGACCTGAATGCTTCTCTCTAGAGGACATACAAATGGCCTACAAACATATGAAAAGATGCTCAACATCGCTAGTTATTAGGGAAATGCAAATCAAGAGCACAATGAGATACCATCTTACCTGTTAGAATAGGTATACTCAACAGGACAAGTAATAACAAATATTGGAGAAGATGCAGAGAAAAAGGACCCCTCATACACTGCTGGTGGGACTGAAAATTGGTGCAGCCACTATGGAAAACAATATGGAGATTCCTCATAAAACTAAGAATTGATCTACCATACGATCCGGCAATCCCCCTACGGGATATTTACCCCAAAGCCTTGAAAACCCATATCCAAATAAATAATATTTGCACACCGATGTTCATAGCAGCGTTATTCACAGTGCCTAGGACATGGAAACAACCAAAGTGTCCTACGATAGATGACTGGCTAAAGAAGCTGTGGTACATATATACAATGGAATATTACTCAGCCATAAGAAGAGATGAAATACTGCCATTTGCGACAACATGGACGGACCTCGAGATAATCATGCTAAGCGAAATAAGGCAGACTGAAAAAGTAGAAAATCACATGATATCCCATATATGTGGGATGTAAACCTAAAAGTAACAAATGAACAGGACAAACAAAGACTCAGGAAAATGGACAATGGACTAGTGGTTACCAGAGAGTAGGTGGTGGGCGGGGAGGAGGAGAGAGGTATACGGGGTAAAGGAGGTCAAATATAGGGGTTTTGGGGGAGGGCAAAGTGGGTAAGGGGGATCAAATATATGGTAGCTGAAGGAAGCTAGTTCGGGTGGTCATCACACAATAGAATATATAGACATCAAATTATAATGTACATCTGAAAATTATATAATTGTATTAACCAATGTTACTCCAATAAACGTAATAAAAATAAAAATAAATAAAAATAAAAGGCACTGTTATTTTAAAAACACCTATTTATAATAAGAGTAATCATAAAAGTGATAACATACTGGCTTTTGGAAATTAGGTTCCAGAAATGATCAACATCAGTTTTACCCTAAGCACATGCCTTGAAATCCTAATATTTTTTTAATTCTCCTGGAATTAATGTTTCTATACTCAATTACATTTTGGAGCAATGCATACTATTCCCCTCACCATGGATTCAGATGGCCCTCTATTGTACTAAAGGACTTCAGAAATTCTGTATTAAAAAAAAAAAAACCATAAAATTTTTAATCAGTCATTTATGATCTTATTAGATTATTATACTTTTTATGATGTAATGTATCTCATTATTCTGTATATTCTGCTATGAACACGAGGGAAAAGCAGATAATTTAACATGTTGAGTATTTAGAAAACATGATTTATTATTTTAAATGACTTAAAATATTTGACAGTGATGTTCATTTGCAAAATAAATTTGCTCATAATCAATTGAGCGAAGAGTGTGACAATTTGGGATATTTTAGAATATTCTACTCCTCATACCGCTGGTCTTTTCCTCACTTTAGTTTTCTCCACAGCAATTTTTACTAGCTAAATGCTATATATTTATCAGTTTAATAATTTTTATCATCTATCTCCACTTATTAGATGGTTAAAGTCCGTGAGGACAAAGATCTACTTTTTTTTCATTGCTCTTTCCCTCATGGCGGGGAGAATACTTATTATGTAATAGATGCTCGGTAAATATTTGTTAAGTGAATTAACAAATATTTGTTGAATAAATTGATAAATACATGAATTGATTGTAAAAAATAGTCATTGTGAGGAAAAGAGGGTAATAAGCAGAGCCACTCTGCTATCTTCAAGGATTAGAACTGATAGAATCACAGAAAGAAAGTATCAGAACAGCCTTTTGGCTAGAACCGCCATCTTCCAGTAATTTACCAAAATGACCACCAACACAAAGGGAAAGAGGAAAGTCACCCACCATATGTTCTCTAAGCCTTTTAGAAAACATGGAGTTGTTCCTTGGGCTACATACATGCGAATCTACAAGAAAGGTGATATTGTAGACATCAAGGGCCTGGGCACTGTTCAAAAAAGAATGCCCCACAAATATTAACATGGCAAAACTGGAAGAGTTTACAGTGTTACCTAGGATACAGTTGGCATGGTTGTAAACAAGCAATTTAAGAGCAAGATTCTTGCCAAGAGAATTAATGTACGTATTGAGTATATTAAGCGCTTTTATAGCCAGGATCGCTTCCTGAAAAGTGATCAAAAAAAGAAGGAAGCCAAATAAAGGTACCTGGGATCAACTGAAGTGCCAGCCTGCTCCACCCAGACAAGCACAGTTTGTGAGAATGAATGGAAAGGAACCTAAGCTGCTGGAGCCCATTCTTTATGAATTCACTGTGTCATAGGTTTAAAATAAAATAAAAAAATAAAATAAATAAAATAAAATAAAATAAAATAAAATAAAATAAAATAAAATAAAAAATAAAATAAATAAATAAAAAAATTAAAATAAAATAAAATAAAATAAATTGAGTGGGTGTCCCTTCCCCCCAAGAAAATATTTTTTAAAAAACCAAACCATCCTATTTGATTGGGTGATGTCTTTATTATTCCAATTTAGTGTGTTTTCTTGCTGAAAGATATGAGGTGGTTTATTGTGCAACAAAGTATAGTCCATTGGTTAGGAAATGGCATCTGTTGAATTACAGTTAAGCTCAAAGAAAGTCGATAACTGCTAATTGTGTCATAAATAGCTGTATTTTAAGGATGTGGAACTTGCATTTGAAGCCTGTTACTTAAAAACAGATTGTTTGAAGTCCTTGTTCTTTGTGAGTTACATTTGCTTCCAACTTTCAGGGAACACGACTCAGAAAGTAATCGTGTTTGTGATAATTTGGAACTAGACTACCTTTTTTATTTCAACCAGGGGTAGACATTTATGTATAGCAGTTTACATGATGCATGGCATTCTAAGCCCTTTACATAATTGACTCCAAAATCTTGGAATAAGTAGTGTTTTACCCATAATTACATAAGGGAAGCTGAGTCACAGTTAACTTACTCAAGGATACAGGCGTGCAGAGATTCAAGCCCAGGCGTGCTGGCTCCATAATCAGGTCTCAATCCCTAGTGTTATATTGCCTCATACGGGTGGGGACATTGTAAAGCTACTTTGTATAGTTTGAGCACATTTCGGATGTTTGGTTGCTTCCTGGATATTTTTGCTTGGATGTGGCACACATCTTCAATGCAACACAGTCAAATGGGAGCTGATCACATCCCTCCCTAGCTGCTTTCAGTTTTCTGTGATAACTATAGCTATAACATCTATTTATTTGAAATAAAAACCTGACTTCTAGTATTCTCTTACCACTAATAGGAAAAAAAAAAAGAAGAAGAAGAAGAAGAAAGAAAGTAACAGAACAGATTGAAAAATCAAAACTTCAGTCAGATGTTGAAAGTCTGAGGAAGAAGGAAGATTAGCATTATTTAGAGAGGAGGCACAGTATTACAGTAAAAACAAAAGCAATAAGAAAATTATGATGTTGAGCGCTTGCTTCAGGGGAAATTTCTTGTAATGTTTGGTTGTTGAAGTACTTGAGAAAGGCCTTTATAATTTCCTTGCAAACTGCTTTAACAGAGTTAACATTCATTCATTTGTTACATATTTAACATTTATGTTTTTATTAAATATATATTAACTATTTTTGACTACCCATATCATGCCAGGCCATCCAGCTTATCGCAAGGGAAAAACAGAGGACAACTAAGCTGTAGATAGTAGGTGAAACAAAGAATTGTTGAGAAGGTATTAGCTCTGGATTTATTCCTGGAGGCTCACAAACAATTCTACTCTCAGTGAACCATGATGGGCAGACAAAACTTAAATGATTTACCTACTTACAACTACTAATTGTATGTCTAATTTAACTGCTCGAGGAAATATTATACACTATAAAGGTCTTTTATCATGGATATGGCTCTTAGGGCATTCATAATTATTTATGATTTTAAAATTTATTCAGGTTTTCTTAAGGCAGGACATGGAACACAGGTCTTGGATGGTACAGAACAGTGGGAAGAGATTCCTATAAGGCAATAGTTATGAGTTAAAGCTGAAAGTAGGATGCATTAATTTTGAAGAGATGTCATGAAAATATCCCTATGAGAGGAGGAGAAGGCTTCCAGAATTGAATATTTAGTCTTTCCTGGGTCGGGGTCGGGGGAATCACTTTTGTTACTATAATTGAATTTTTAGTCAGATTCAGCATGTAGTTACTAATCATTTATGTTGGACAAGTTTTTATTAGAAATATAAAGTAAACAATGATTTAAACTGAAACTAATTTCAAATCCGAGTTGACTGGTTTATGGTGAAAATACCAACTGAGTGAATATCCTCTTTACTTATCCTCTTCACTTCCTGAAACAATGAAGTGCACAATACTCTCTTTGATGGCTGCAGCAGAAATTACACCAACTCTAGTCCCTGTGGTTGCAAATTCACTTACTGGAGGAGGTCTGCGACTTTAGAGAAAATTAGTAATTTTTTGTAGTCCACTTTGCCATGATGAAGTCCTGAATTTCATAATAAAATGTGTTACTTTATGTGTGGGCTTATTGAATAACATTATTTTCTGAAGTTTTTAAGGAAGTGCTACCTTAAGACTCCAGCCCTAAAAACCTGTGTTCTGAATCATGCAAATGCTCC
This sequence comes from Pteropus medius, assembly GCF_902729225.1. Classification (NCBI taxonomy): domain Eukaryota; kingdom Metazoa; phylum Chordata; class Mammalia; order Chiroptera; family Pteropodidae; genus Pteropus; species Pteropus medius. The sequence goes on from NW_024347671.1 coordinate 46,443, forward strand.
TTTAAGAATACCTTGTCACCTACATTGTTCTTAATTTCAAATGCTACACACTGCTCTACTATATTATCTGCCAAATATCATACAAACTTATTTTCACTTGTCTCTAAAGCACCTTCTGAACTGAAAGCAATAGAAGAATGCAATTTGCTACCTCAACCCTTGCTAAAGTAAAATGTTGCTATTATGTTGCTGCTGTTATCATAATTAAGCAAATGGCTTCCAAATGTTTCTTTCTGGTCCTTACTGGAGCTTTGCTGTAAAGCTGTAACTGTACTAAAAATATTTGAATAGATGGCATCTCAGAATTCATATTTATGTGAATTCACTTATTTTGTTTAACTATAGCCACAATATGTACCCAGTACCATGCTATTTACTAATTTCAAAAATATATTTTAAAAAACACATTGTTTCAATCGAAATCTCAATGTAATTATATAATGTGTGTCAGTGACTATCTTAACTTTATTTTTGTTGTGTCCAGAATAACCAGACCCAACTTGAGTGCTCTTAACCAGGAGACTGTCCTTGCAAAGGAGCATCCCCGAATTGCCAAGATACAAGGTTTTTAAGCCCCAAATCCCATTCCTCATTCTGTCTTAAACACAAAGGTCCATCTTTCTCCTATTCACTACCTGTCAACCCACTGGTCAGGTGTGCAAGCGGGAAGTACAGAAGCAGAAAGCTTGTTGTTAGAATGTTATGTTCCTATGGGTGATTGCCTATGTTCCCATGGGCAATAGCCAGTGTTCCCATGGGCGATGGCCAAACAGTAATTTTCAGCTTATATACAATTGATTATTTTTCATGCCATGCAAGCAAGCAGGGTTACACAGGCTAAAATTGGCAGTTAGCGTATGAGCTCATTGTTACAAGTTTCACGATTAACAGAATGTGGTTAGGGGTTCCAGAAACTAGGCCTAAGTTATAGACTTCCTTTGTCCAGTTTCAGGTTTTAATTATTCTTTAACCCTTTCACATTTCAGCGGGCTATTACAATTTTCAAAATCGATGCAAATAATCTCACTTTTATAATTCACTGGCATTTATATTATCCAGGTTCAGTAGATTTAGAAGATTACCGAATACAAAATTTTAACAATGTCTCTCAGCCTTTTTATATTCTAGTTGATCTATCTAACCAATCTGATTTCTAATAACTTTTAGCTTCTTTTCCCAAACTGATAAGATTAATCCTATTGTTATGTCTTTCACATAATCTGTATATGTTTTAATACTTACTCCTTTAATACCACCCTACGTGTTTTCTTCATTTACTCACTTCTTCTAATCTTGATTGCACTGGGCAGTTATATCATGCCTACATTGAAACTTTTTATAGAAAAAAACCTGACAAAAATATAGTCAGGAAAATTAACTTTCATAAACATCTTGTGCAAATTGCTATATGTTCTTTGGCACTATAGTCTATATAATGATTGACTAAGTGTGAAGCAATCTATCTTACTTATAGATGTTCCAGCACCTGATGGTGGTCCATATATTAATTTTATGGTCAATAAATATATCTCATGTTATTTTACTCTCCTGTATCTTTTCTGCCTTCTTTGTTAACAGTATTTAGATATTGCTTGGATATTCATACCTCTTCCATTCTCAGTCTAACTGGTTTGTGTGGGACTGACCCAATCTCTAGGATAATGGATAGACACATCACCTATCTCTGGCCAATGAGGACACTTTATTTATCCTTTTTGCTCAGTGTTCACGTGTGATAAATGTCTCATACAAAGCCAATGAAAGTCAGGCCCAGAATTTTTACTGTTACTTATTAGGGAATAAAAAAATGTATTTAATTTGGTTTCTTGGGTTTTGGTTGTTTTTTGTTTTTTGTTTTGTTTTGTTTTTGGCTAGGGTTTTGATGTTTGTACCCTTTCAGTAGGTTCTTATTGATAATGGTACCAACATAAATGAAATAACTTAGGGCTGAAAATAGATCCCATACACTTAGCCTAACACTTTAAATGCTGCTGTACTTAAAGCTTTGTAAACTCATCATGTCCTTTATGGAAAAAAATAAACAAATTCTCTTTTATTTCTCCTTTATCTAAGATTTCTATCACTTCCATTCGAAGTGTCCCAAATACTTCATGAAAAACATGTTCAGACACTTCTTTTAAGATATCTGAGATAACACAATTATGTTCTATAAGCAATTTATTTACTCATTGTCATAGTGTCAGTGCACTGAACAAAGCATAGCTTTGTTAGATTCAAACAAAAAATAAGGGTAAGTTACCATAAAAAGGAAAGCATTTACAAAAGTCACTAAGGGTAGTTGTGATGGACTGCTTTGCTTATGAATAGATCCAGTATATGACATTTTAGAGTATAAAGAGACATCGAGACAATATGCCGTTGGTCACATTGCTTTAAGGTTGACCATGGCGATTGTGAAAGAAAAACCTGAAAAGGGTTAAAATGAGAGAGCTACGGAAACACAATAATCTCTAAAAATGATCTCGATAATCTCCCCCTACTGGTCTTTCTATCCTCTCCTCTTGCATGAAGGCCAGAGAGAGACTTGTTTCTAACCAATAGAAACTGGCACAGTGATTATGTAACATATGATTATAGCTTATAACATCATTCTTTCTAGAAGACTCTATTTCCTTTGCTGGATTTAATGAAGTGAATACATGGAATCGTCCACGTGACAGGATATTGAAGGTGACGTCTTACCAATAGCCAGCAAGGAACTGAGGCCCTCAGTCCAATACCCCACAAGTATCTGAATCCTACCCAAATCCTCATGAGCTTGGAAATGTACCCTTCTCCCGTCAAGCCTCAGATGAGACCCTAGCAGTGGCCAACACCTCATTTCAAATTTGTATGAGACTATGAAACAGAGAAAACCGGTGACTAATTTCTAACCTACAGAAACTTCGATATGTGTGTTATTTTTAACTTATTAAGTTTGTGTTAATATTGTTATGCTACAAGAGATAGCTAATACACATGGCTTCAACAACAAGAGCAATGAATTGCTAACTTGTGACTGGTCAAATTGCATACAACTTAACTTTGATACAAGAAAATATATGCTACGCATAAACTAAATGTCTTTTTTGTAGAATTAGACATTGCTTAAATTGTTTACTTGTCTATCTTGTTACTACGTGAGGTAAGAGCTAGATTTTGTGCTTTCCAAATTTAGTTTATTGATTCTTATAAAGTATAGAAATATTAAGTCTGCAGCTAATGAACTTTCAGCTTTAACATAAAAAAGCCATCTTTTATTTCAAACTTGGAAAATAATATTTCCTGTGTATTTTTCTACAATAAAGATAGAAATTAATAATACCAGACAAATTAACTGTCGTAATTTAAGAAAGAATTTACATCCAATTCATACCACTAAAAGCATTTCAAATTGAATTTGTTAGTAAAGGCTTAAAACAGATTTACTTCTAGACAAAATATCTTCTCACTTACTTTTGTCTTAATTGTTCCAACACACTTCTTTCTACCAGAATCAAAACATACCATAAAAATGCCATTTTCTTCAGGCTAGAATTAAATGAGCCTCTATAATAATGAGCACTAGATTACAAAATTGTAATTCTGTTCTATTCGTTGCCAGGCAAGACCCATTTTATTTTGTTTTATGCCCTGGAAAGTACCAGTTACATGATTGGGGCAAATTACATATTCCCTTTGGCGTCACATATAATTTAAATAAAAAATGAAGCAAAAAAAAAAAAAAAGTCAAGGTCCATAAAATCCGATGGCAGAGAGGCTAGAATGGCAACAAAACTGAATAGCATAAAGTGAACATAAATTCATAGGGAAAGTGGTGGAAGTAAAGAATTGAGCCCTGCACGTTCTATTTAACTCCTATGCAATAATGCACATCCAGCATAACTTTACTTTAAAGTGCAAATTAAATTCTAAGTTTTATGTGAATTCCATAAACTTTCACATTTGGCAAGCAATGGAAGTCTTCTTTATACAGCTTCATGTGACTTGGTTTGATCTATGGGCTTGATCTATGAGCTGACTGACTTTTTGTAAGACTTAGAGTGAACTATCTGAAAGGTATTTTTCCAGTTCAACCATATTGAGTGTAATATAATGTGATTTACCATTTCCTCTTTTCTTTCTGTTGGTACAATCCAAATCTATTGACTAATTTCAGAAGCGTGGCATTATGGCCAAATACAGGATTTCTTAAAAGGTTTTAAAAAATCTTTCTCTTGCTGTTAATTCATATCATTGTAATTCATTATTTGATAATAAACAGTGAATGATTAACCCTCTTCCATTTGACTTTTTAACACCTATTTTAAAACAAGTAGCTACTGATCGTCTGAAACTCAAGATTTCTACTTTTTAAAGCTAAATTTGCTGCTGATAGAATTGAGAAAAAACTTTTAAAATAAAAGTGACACTTGAAACAGGTACTGGAACTATACAGCTGTAGTGATGAAGCTTAAGAGTCAAGAGATCAACTGGATTCCTACTGTCCAGAAAAAGACTGCTAACATCATGCTTGAGGAAATGGTTCTATCTTTATCAGATATGGACCTAGAACATTGGAGAGACAGATGGTTTCATATTTTAATAATGTCATCCAGGAAAGCCTTCACCAGAAGCTCTTCCACAAGGCTTATCAGAGTTGGGTTAGATGTCCATGTAACTGACATATTCCTCATGACAGCACTTGCTCCTATTTTAACTCCAAGAGTAACACTTTGGGCGTTATTGTCCATCTTACACAAATCTCGCAAATTTTGACTGAAATTTAAAGCTACCTAAATAAATACTTAAACAGAGACTAGACAATAATTCAATTAAAACCCTCAGTTTTAATAGATATCAAATTTAACTTTTATTACTTCATTATCTTACTGTTTGCACTGTCCTCACCACCCCTAAATTTCACATGTAAAACAGCTGCATATTTTTAAAGATTAATGAACTTTGTCGTTTAGAGTACTGTCAGGTTTCAAGAAAAATTGAGCACAGTATGCAGTGCTATGTGCATTGCCCACCTCCGGTTTCCACCATTATTAATGTCTTGCATTGATATGGTCCTTTTGGTGCAATCGATGAACCGATATTGATATATTATCAACTAAAGTCTGCAGGTTACACAAAGCTTCATATTTTGTGTTGTATATGCTACAGAGTTTAGACGCATGTATAATGTCATATGTCCAGCATTACTGTATCATACCAGGAGGGCAGTTTCAGTGACCAAATAAAATCTCCTGTTCTTCATGTATTCATCCTTCCCATCCCCTGAATCTGCCACCACCAATTATTTTACTGTCTGTATACTTTTGCCTTTTCCAGAATGTAAATAGTTTAAATCATATAGTAAGCAAGTAGTATTTTTGGACTGGCTTCTTTCCTTAACAATATATGCTTTAGCTTTCCCTATACCATTTGTGGCTGGATACTTTTTATTGCTGAATCATATAACTTTGTAAGAATTTAATACAAACGACTGCATTTTAAAATGAAGAAAACTGATCAAAATGAGTCCAAATCCCTCGTTTAGAAGTAAATCTTTACAGATAAATTACAACTCAGGCAAGGTAACTGCTACAGAATTTATATGCAAAATACTACCACATAATTTTATCACAGATGAATAAACTAATTCGTACATGTCTGTTTAACATTTCAAATTGATTATAATTTTTGGAAAATATAGAGTACAATAAATCTCTCTCAATTACATACTTTTTATCATCTTTGTCCTCTGAATAATGGCTGTACTAAAATAACAGGATTTGCAATTTTCAAATGTGGGACCCAGGTTTGACATTTTATATATAGATGACACAACTATTCTACAATTTAAAATCTACTTTATTGTTGGGTTCATGTAGTAACAATAAAAGTAAATGTTATATGTGAAACATAATTCTTTTAAATGCCATGTGGTTTAGTATATAAAAGTGTTTGTAAATAGCTGCTATAAAGCTACACTAGGATTCAATCGGGCTCTATTTCCTTCTACTGAGGGAAAAATCTAATTTAGTTTCACATGTTAGCATCCAATGTATTCACAAATCAGTACCAATTAAGAAACGGTTTCTTTACCTACTACGAGGTAATTTAATGAAAATAGAAAACAAAAAACAAAAAACCACGAACTAGAACCCCTATTATTTGTAACCTTAGAGTAAATTCATCAGAGTGATTTAATTTTACATATTTAACTGAGGAAAACTGTTTCCAACAGACAGAGAGCAGAAAAGAGATACCAGCTCTTCCAGAATTCTTAATATGGATTGTAGGTAAGAAAATTAAGAAAGGATCAAATGCTTAGACACTGCTTTTACATCCTTCTCAAACTATGCTTACTGTTGCTAAGAGTTTTGCCTCTGTTCAGATCCATGAAGTTTCCTCACCTTGAAGACAGAAAAATGGAAGCCTCAGAGTCATAAACAATTCCTCAAGTTCAGAAAACTCATTAAGGCTGTCTATGTGTTTGTTTGTTTCATTTATTGTTCTCAAAAGAGTTTATCTACTCTCTCTTAGCTATTGGCTGTCAAACTTTAAAACCATAAGAATTAACTGAAGAACTTATTAAATTTTTCAGATTTTTTGGATCATACTTAAAGATTCTGATTTAGTAGGTTCATGAGACCAGACCTAGGAATATCATTTGTGAAACGTCACACTTTCAATAGTTAAAGAGGCAAAATTACCAATCTCCATAGCAAGATTTTTGTGGTGCCCTAAAAATGCAGAAAAGTTCATTTTCACGTACAGTCCTCTGTCATATAGGACAGTAAATCTAAATTAAAATAGAAATCGATCGCAGCAAACGAGTGACGCTCTCTGCATGTGGATATATTTTATATTGCAGTAATAGTTTACAGATAGCTTTTATCAATCTTTAAAAGCAAGACCAATCGTTCTCCCTGAAATATTGTACTTACTCATTAAAAATCCCTCAGTCCAAACTGGTGTGGGTTATATAAGAATGATGTGTTCTTCAGTGAGTAGGGTAATTTTAAATCTCTTAAATAATGAGATGTTAACTTGATCTTCTAAAACACCAGTTGTAAAATTGTTTTCATTCTTCATAGTCTATAAACATGAATGTCTGGATTTGAAATTATGCTTTTTCTCAGTTTTGGCATATCAGGAGGTGGACTCTAAGTCTTTTGTAGTTCTTTATAAAATCAACTCTATTTTTATTCTTCAAAAGAAAGTGACTCGAATAACATATTTTTAAATATAAACTGTATAAAATTTTTGCCTTTTCATTTGTTACAAGAACAATTCACATTAATTAGCAGAAGGTGATTTTTTTTTTTTTTACTTTAATAGGGAACTGATAATATTACTTTCTTCACTCAGGGGATATAAATTTTTTTAAAAAAATATTAGGATACTTATATGTATAGTATTCTTATTTTGGACTTGATATATTAAGTTTGAGTAATACTAGAAACTGAAAATGACTCGATATGTTTTTGAAAAGTTAGCAAAATATCTACTTGTTCAGGAGATTAATAAAATTATGTCCGGTACATTTGCCTCTTTTCTATATATAAAAATAAAGATATTGAATTTGTTTTTATAGAAAATGCATTTTAAAATATATGAATCCTTTAAAATGAATATGTGTGGCATTAAACCATGCAAAATTTAATAGTTAATAATCAATGTTGATACTTTCCATTTTAAATAAATACTAAAGGTATGACTATACTGCTAGCACATTTGTTTGGAGAAGTTGTAAACAGCTCTCTTTAAAAAAATTTTTGGGAAACTCCGTGAGATACTGCATTTCCCATTCAAAAATCAATATTCGCATTTAGACTCTATGATCTATTCCAGATGTATTGACCTTTCCATGATATTTACCTCTAAAACAGATGACAAGTGAAACCCAGTGTGTGTAAATCTTAATCCATCATCCTGCGATAGAGGGCAAATGTCAGTCTTCCAAATGCCATCTCGACCTGCAAGAGTCCTTTTACTCTAAAGTAATATTATGTGTTTGAGTTACTATTAAAAATTGGATGTTTGTGTTTGGATCAAATGAATGATATATAAAATGTATTTTCTGATTATTACAACATAACTATTTTCCAAAAGACCTAAGTGAGTAATTGACTGAAAACCTCTCATCAGATATGGACATATGGTAGCAGTGAGACTGTGCCTCGCAGATCTCTAACTATAGGAAGCGCATTGACCAAGGTCCCTGTGGCTGTCCTCTGAAGTCTAACACTTTGTTTACATAAAGGTCATGCTTCCTAAGTGCTGCTTACAGATAATGAATGAGAAAAGCAGAAATGCTAAGGCAGGTCCCCCCCTGGGAGACACATAACTTTTCTGCCAGCTCACTATGAATTGAGGACTCCCTGCCCATCATGCAGAAGCTCACTTAAATGACAGTGTATTCACTTAAAAGTCACAGCAGGCTAGGATTGTTCACACCCTTTTTTTCACTTGAGATCAGAAGGCATGTGGTTTGAAGGTTGACCGTGCTTCCTAATCATTTCTCTCACACAGGAATATCATCTAAAAAATGTTTGCTTGTTAAATCTCATGTCGATGTCTAATCGTTAGCGCACAGACCTGCACTAACTACTAACACAAGTTAAAAAGTAGTATTAGTATGACGAAATATATAAATTAAGTTCAAAATATTCATAATCATTTACAAAAAGAGTTCTGGGGAAAATAAAGATGAAGACTTTGAAAAGATATTAATATAGAACATTAATAGATATATTAATATATATAATATATTAATATATTATATAGTTATTAATATATATTGATGTACGATGAAGATAAATTCAATAGATTTAACACATATTAATTTATGTGGAGACAAAAATGAATAAGAAAACCTTGAGGGTTGGAGTATACCATTATTTAAATATGATTACAGTGTAGAAGAGTGCCAGATGTTATAGGATATTTTAAATTAGTATGAGATGTTCCAGTTAATATTTCCATCAGGTCAGCAGCTACATGGTTGCTAGCCCTCTTTTCTTCCACATCAGTGTAGTCTTTTCACTGTCCCAGTCCTTGTTAAGGTACCTTCTAGTAATACAAAGAAAAGCATTATTTGTCATATCTCTCTAAAAGAGTTTAGCTCAATTTCAATTGAAGAGTAGTAGAATATGCCACCCAAAATTACAACAGTAGAATTTTAGGTCACGCCAACCCAAAATATGCCACTTTAGTATATTGATTACTCTGAGCAGTAGGCAATTTAACAACAGCAAATTCGGGGAGAGGTTTTCTCTGAACTCCTCTTATCTACCTAAAGACAGATCCCCCAAAAGGAACTCAATTGTCATAGATCCCCTCTCCCTAGGAGCTTCATCAACTAGGAAACAGTGATTCTCATCACAGGAGAACAGACTAGAAGCGGACACGACACCCACATAAATTTTGTCACAAAATATCAGATCTTCCATATATTCTTCTACGAACCCATTTATCTATCCAAAGAGCCATTTACTCTCCTAAGAGGCTTATCCCTTTCCCTATTAAGATAATATTTAATCCTGAATTCTAAAGCCACCTCTCTGAATTGCTCATTTTTCCTAAGTATCTCCCATGTATATAAAAAGAATACATGTTAATAAATTTGTGTTTGTTTTTCTCTTGTTAATCTGTTTTTTATTACAGCATCTCAGCAAAGAACTCAGATGGGTCCAGGGACAATGATTTCCCCTCCTCCACATGGTCATACTACTTAAAAGAGGAACCAAATGCTAAAATTGATGAAGACTCAGAGGGCACTGCATAGAAAATAGTGTCATAGAATAAATATAATCATAATTATCTTAGCGTAAGAACTGACATTCCATCTTTCACAGTTATCCAAACATGAAGGGGTGAATTCCTCCCTACTGTAAGTTTTTTTTTTTTTTAAAGAGACAAGTCAACATGGAGGTAAGAGTATTAGAAAAATCAAGTTTTAAATTATATGCTGTCAAACTGATCTCTATGTTATATGTCATCCTTTATATGATATGACTCTAAGAACAGAATTTTGATGAGTAAGATTACCCTCTTTTCCTCTACTTCCAGTGAAAATCAAACTGAGGAGGATGGTTTAAATTAAGATATTAGATTGAATATAGATATAAACTTCTTAATTGCCTGAATGGTAAGAATTTAAAATTAATGATTATTTGTGAGGGATAGGGGATAATACTTGAAGTCAACTCATTGAAAAAGATATTCAAGTCATCTGGAGATGACTTCAAGAAAGAAGAGGTGTTTCAATAACAAAAGGTAAACAAAATGCCATTAACCATTAACTCCTTAAGAAATTTGTTTCAAGAAAAGGGAAGTGAGGAAAAATAAATAAATAATTATTAGGTCATGCGAAGTCGAAGACACTGAAATTACTTACGTTTCCTTTTTTTTTTTTTTTCAAAAAGGAAAACTGAAAGAACCAAATCCATAATAACATGCATTAAAACAAATATTTGTTACAATTTTGGAATTATGTGTTGTGCATATGTTTCTAAATAACATGAATGTTGTTTACAATTCTATAAGATATTAATAAATACTATAATTAATAATATAAATAAATACCATACAGTCTGAAGGTTTACATTATTTCAAATATTTGAAGAGGGATTCTGTGCATCCTGGAAAATGTAGATGTTCATTTAATGACAGATAAAGCAAATAATGTCTCAATCCTCCATTTTACCTAATTAAATGACTCAAGTAAAGACTGGTTAGAAGAGATCATGAAATAACAAGATGAGTCTGTTTCTACTATGACAACTGCCATAGAGACCAAAGAGAATCGAGTGCATACTTATCTTAAGAATTACTGTATATCCGGCTGTTATAAAACTAAACATCTTGTGTGTATGGGGCAAATTGCTGTCCCATTATGAGATTCCTCCTACTCTGAAAAATTACTTGAAGCCAGACCATCAGGAAGCAAGTTTAGTTCACAGGATTTGAGAAAAGACAAAAATCAAATCTTTTATAAATTATAAATTATAAACATGAAAAAAATGACAGAAATTTCCATTCTAATCTTGACTAGCTAAATTAGTTCTCTTAATGCTTAGCGTGGTCTTTGTAAAATCCTTGACTAATTTTACCAACTTCATTCTTTATTTATTTTTCAAAGAACCATTAGCAGAAAGAAAGTTTTTAAATATGGATACAGAAAAATAATAATTAAGTATGCAAAATGAAGGTTTGGCTTTCTATTGTATTGCTACTACTGATTTGGTAAGCCAACCTACAAATTATCTGTCTCCAAAACGTTAGCTCGTAACCCAGTAGGTTTTACTCTTTAGTTATTATTAAAGAATTTACGATGATGTTTATTTTAATTTTAGAAAATATAATAGTGTCAGTAATTCAATGCCTAAATGTTTTTAATTTTACAAAAAGGACAATGGATTTTGTTTCTCTGTCTAGGTAGGACAGGTACATTGGAAAATGTTTTGCCAAATGGTAAAGGGCACCTCTCAAGTCTCCTTGATAGCTTCCACAAAGCTAGTTTACATCTAAAATGCTCATTTACACTCAACCATGCTTTATTTTTCACTTTTAATTTTCTTCCACTTTCGTGATGAAGACAATTGAACTTCTCTGGAAAATGGAGAAAGCAATTAATTGTAATCAAATAGCCAAACTTTAGCTTGAAGTCCAGAAAGCTTTAGTTTGCAATACGTGAAATCAAGGCTTGATAAGCTGAAATAATTTAAAATGATTTAAAACATCCAAAGATGTTCATCTGACATTGTTTTAAATTCAAAGGAAAAAAAGTATTAATTGTCTTATTATTTGTAGAAGAACATATTCCCTTCAGATAATATACATTTTAAATGTTTCTATACTATTACACCATTAGTTCTTTTACCCAATAATATATATCTTAATAGAAACCAACTTATTTTAGAATCTCTACAGCAATCAAAATGTATAATGTCTTTAAAATTACATGTTTAATGTGATAGTTCTCCACAAACACCATTTTCCTTTTTCCTCAGCAATAGTTGTGGAACTTAGACATAGCTGCCTAACGAAGAACAGCATTCTTCTGCCTTTTCCAAGCCAAGTGTGGACATTTGCCTGGATTTTCAAGATAAAATGTGAGCTGATACAAAATTTGCAACTCCCAGTTTACTTGATTCAGAAAATCACTGGATGTGGACTTTTGCCCCTTTCCCTTTTCCATGGACTGAACTGGCAATGACTGAAGTTATTATGAAACAGAATACTAAAGATGGAAGGCACTAAATTGTCTGAATGCCCTGAATGACTACTTGGAAGAACAGCATGCACAAGAGCCACCATCAAGCCGAAATCCACATTTCAGACTGTCACAAGAGCCCAACACACTTGGTTCTTTGTTCTTTAAACCATTGTAATGTAAGGGTTTCTTTTTGCAGCAGCCTAAGCTAACCTAACCAATCATTTCATTCTGAGATTTAAAGATTTAATGACTGGCCATTGCTTAAATAAGATAATTGGGTCAAGAGAGGGTTTATGAAAACTTAGAAAATAATTATCAAGGCGACTAAATCGTATTCAAATTGAGATGTGCTATGAGAATTATGATATCCTCTATTAAGATAACGAGTCCGAACTGGTTTTAGAAACATCTTTCAATTTATTAACCCTCTTTCCCAGTTTATCGCATGTCATTTTAAATGCAACCATTAACCTAAATTAATGCAAATATAAGGAGAGGCAAAATATGATCAAGATTAATTTTTAAAATCTCTGATATTTCCCCAGAAGTTAATGCAATAAGGATGAATCTCTCCTTCTACATGTTACAGATAAGAAAAAGTCAGTACATAAAAATTGAATTAAAATGTTAAGTGAATATCACCCGGATGTCAAAAGAACTATGAACATTGCATTCTTGAGTTATTAAAGAAGACATATTTAAATTTATGTATAAAAAAATTATACTTTGAACAAGCATCAAGAAAATGTGAGTTCTGGATGCTCAGAAATCTCTAATTCTTCATTACACTTCCTAAATAAGTATGAAATGCTGACAAGAGGTTTTAGGAGACTGTTGCTATTGAGAGAAAAAAAGCCACAGGCACTGTTGGAGGATGCACATTTTCTTAATGTCAAAAACATAGAAATATGCAAGGGTAACCATGCAGAGAGCAATATAATTTGCTTCTAGACAGAAATTAGGGCTTCTGAGGGCTCCTAGTTGCCAGATCCAGCCTGATGATGTGAGATTGATGGAAAGAAAATAAATGCAGCACACTCACGTGTTTCTCCAGTGTAGCATCTTTTTCTAGGCCAGACTCATGCCTGGCTCATGTCAAAAGTGGTACCGATTGCAGCTCTTACCTCATGATTATACTATCAGGGAGGTAGAATTTTTACTCTACCCTTATAGGTTTTTCTGGCTTCTCTAAGAATTAAATTGACATGAAAAATAACAGAAGAAAATCAAATTTGATTAGGTATGTACATAAGGAAGTCCATACATATGGGACCTAAGGAAAGATCAAAGCAGGTAGCATTGGTACATTTTGGAGAATGAAACAATAAATTGATGAGCATTTAACAGGACAAAGAAATGTGGGCTTGTGTGTTTAATTACTAAGGGATAAGTTGAGTTTGGGCTTGGAGTAATAAATCAGTAAAAAAATAAATAAAAACAAAGTTTGTTTATACAGGCTTTTCAGCCTCGTATTCTCTACCTCTGGTGCTAAAGATGTTTCTCTTTTCTTCCGGTACAGGGAAGGTAACTTTCACATGGGATAGTTGTTTTCTGCTGTCAGAGGGCCATAGGAGCTCAGAGTGTCCTCTTTGTGCTGACTGCTTTTTACCTAACTTTAATTCAAAATATCAATATGCCACTTTGGCATATTTTGGGGGGCCCATAGTAAGCTCCAGTAACGCTATGCTAGGTCCTCTAAATACGTCTCAGGAAATTAGCTCTCTGTTGGGATGCTACTGGGAGGCTGGCCTCACCTGCCTTGCATTGAACTCTTTCTCCATTCAAGTTGTGTCTGCATCTTCCATCTGTTTGCCCAAATATCACAGGCTGACTCCTTCGGCGTAGCGGATTGTGCAGCCTCCAGACTCTGCTAAGTAGATGGGTGGTTGCCAAACAGCCCTGGGATTCCAGGGCTGCATTTTCCTGGAACTTGAGCCTCTGCCACTTCCCAGCTGACCACCTCACATAAACATGCTGTGACTCTCGTCCTTTTCTACAGTCACTCAGCCCACCAAGAGAAGGGAAATATGTGGCTGAAAGTAACAAGGCCTTTCTGCTTTCACTCCCATGTGGACCTGGAACAGAGGGCAAGACACACAGAATAAAAATGAACAAAAGAGAATTTAGAGGCTCTGACAACAGACCAGATCACCAGGGTGACAGGAAGACAACAACGTGTAAAGAGGGTGAGCACCAGGGTGAAGCTCAACAACCTGCCTGCTGTAGCTGAGCACGCATCGTACTAAACGAGTGTTGGCTCATCTGTAAGCACACCTGAAATTTTCCTAAATTACTGAAGCCATGCATTTCATCTAGGTTTCATTTGGTCAAAATGACAGAGCACAGCAGGGTTTGTGGTGTCAATCCCCAGTGGGACTTGCTGCTTATGATAGAACAGTGGACAAATTGGATCACTGTGTGGACTTGACAGGATGGTTTTCAGGTGAGTCACAGAAATAGTAGCACAGGGCATTGGTGTAAGGTGAGAGGAAGTTGTAAATAACTGGCAGATCTGGTACATGACCATTTCATGAGAACATGTCAAGCACATGAAATCCCCTGATTTGAAGAGGAATGAAACTCAAAGCAAAGGTGTTCGACTCTCTTTGAGTAGTCCACTTCTCAAAAGCCAGAGGTGTTAGAGTGTAATACATTCTGGATTGAGTAGCCAGGAATGGAGACATGAAAAGAAAACAGTGATGCTGTCTCGATACTCTTTTTCTCAAGATTTCACCAAAAAAAGAAAAAATGAAGTTTTGTGGAAAAATGAACATTCTCGTCAAGGATAAAGGTTATTCGGAAGGTCACTGTCTCCTAGAAGTCTGATGGAATGATGGCTTGTGGGACACAAGCAGTTGTCGACAGTTGGATATTCCTGCACTGTCAGGGTTCTTGCCTCTCTCTAAAACTCTGCTATGATTCTTCCCTGAAGTAATCCCAATCCATAAGGAACAATTCAAGACACTCGGATTCTGTGAGGCAAACTATTATAAGTGGTTCAAGGGCAGATGCTAGTCAAGGATGAGGTGAGAATGGGAGTGGATGAAGATGAAAGGGACCCAGGGGATCGACTGTATGGTGATGGGTGATAAAGAGTCCTCCTGAGCACAGCTGACTGATAGGGACAGCTCAGATTTCAAGGCCGGCCACTAGAAAGGAAGCTATCTCGGACAACTGTGTTCCCACCAGCACCCGAAATTCACCAAAACGTTATAGGGAAAGGCTACGGTGAAGCCCGAAGACCCTGGGAGCAATTACTGTGTAGAAAAGCATGTGAGACAAGCCACGGCCAGTCTTCCTCCTCAGCCATCGGGGCCCTTGGCCAAACTTTGGCCTCAGGAAGATGAGGCCTCCTTGAGCCACAAGGGCCGTGCTTGGCTGTCACTCATTGGCAAGAGGAGCCCTAGTTCTGAGGTGGATTCAGCACTTAACCTGGGAAGGCAAGCAGCACGTGAAACTCCGATCGAATGTTCTTGGTCTGTGGTGTGGGCAGCATACCATTTGGGTAGATTTCTTTGATTCAGTTCTTGGACATTTTGAAATTTAGTTCCTTGATGTAACCATGGATGGAATCCAAGGTTATATTGGTTTCACATCCACGACGTCATGATTTGAGTTACACATCTCCTAACGTGTCCTCTGCCAAGTGTCCAGCTATCGTCTGCTACCCAGCAAACTCTCACAATAGGGCTGAGATGATACCCTTCGCTTTTTACACCCTTTCTGTAGACCAAGCCCAGGCCAATGTTTAAAGGTCTTTGTGGGAAAAATATATGAAACACTCACACTCATCTGGACACTAATACACACAAAGGACACTTTATGCTGATTTGCATTCATACTTCAGCAAACACACAATATGCCCACATTATTAAACACCTGAAAATGTACCCAGACATCCAAGAAATTTTCACACAGGCACACACATGCCACCATTCACACATTTCCACCTGCCTGGATAGCCACATGTTTGCATCTCTCTCTCTCTCTCTCTCACACACACACACACACACACACATACACACACACACACACACACACACACACAAACAATGACAACACACAGACTAGTACATAACACAGACCGCTCAGCGCTTATTTGAATTCTGTTCCCCTGCCATTCCAGGATGTGGCCAATGAGGCTGGCCTTGGCTGTCCCTGTTTGATCCAGAGACAGAAAGATACCCAAAGTCACACTAGCATCCCAGCCAGGCCCCTGAGGACACCTAGTTTTTCACTTCAGGGCCACTGCAAGCCTGGGCCTTCCATACTCTCCTCGACCCTCTGGCATGCCTTGCTAATGGATAAAAAGGAGTGTGTCTAGCGGCACAAATTGGGCAAGGACATGTGGTCTTGCTTTCTGAACCACTGGTCAGGCTGAGTGAGACATCGCCAAACTCCAGATTTCCAGTATCCAGTCGCTGACTGCCTCAAGCTGGCTGAGCAATGGGCCTGATGGTAGACTTGTTCCCAGAATCTGGGTGCTTTCTTGGGTCTCAAGCCCTTCTGTGTTGGGCAAAAGTGTCTAGGGTGAGGACAGGGAATGGGAAAAACCCTCTGGATTTAGGCTGTGAAACAGATGTGGTGAAGAATGTAGCCGTGGTTGTTGTGCGGATAAAGATGGAGAAATGGGTGAATGAAGGAATGTCAGATTGCTTGCAAGAGTTAAAGAAACATGAAAGAAAAGGGATATGGCACAACAGCTGTGATTTATTGAGAGCTAATCCTCCCTCCTAGGAGCTTTAATTGGGCAACTCACCTAAGCCAGTCCAGGGGACCAGAGTGGCTAAATTGAAAACAACTTGTCCCTACCCTGCCACAGCTCCTTTCTGGGCTTTTGCCTACCCCTGAGCCTGGCTGCTTCCAGGTTGCAGAAGAGCTGAATGAAGACAGGGCCAGGGAGAAAGAAATACTTCCGGAGGTAAAGGTGCTCGACTGAAAGAGTGGCTCCTGCTCCCCTATATGTCAGCCCAGAGACATGGAGCGAACGCATGAATATCATTGAACTGGACAGTCAGGAAAGGGAGGAAACGGCACCCAAATGGATGGCTATCCCGCAGTTACCCCGATGTCTTGCCAGGAACTGATTGTCCGGAAAGTGGCAGGACAGTGACTCCCAGACCCTCCAGTTCTGGAACAATTGCAGGCCTGGCCCCCAGCATGAAATTGAGCACCCGTGCAGCTCATGCCTGGGCCTTTTGTTAAAATCGGTTTCTTCATCCCTGCTGGCATTGAAGGCGTTAAGCCATTGATAACCGTCACGACAAAGCTGTGAGCAGAGCCTGAATTCAATATCCAAGGTTGCATTTGTGTGTCTTGAACTGCATATAAGTGTTCAGTATTCCTTCCTACAGCAGAAACTGTATCAATACTACACAGTGCTATGACTACCCACTACTGAGTCGTAGTACCTCTTCCCAGCCTCAGCCCAGGCCAGGCCAGAGGAGCAGTGTGCATTCTCCACTGGCTCCAGAGATCCTGGAGAATGCATGAGAGCCAAGGCTCAGGAGCTCTGCCTGGCCTTCTGCCAGACGCATGACCTTTAGCTGCCAGCCTACCTGCCTTGCATCGAACCTTTACTTCACTCAAGCTCGGCTCTTCTTCAATCTCAAAGCGCCCAGGTCCAGGGCAGGTGAAAGCCCAGAGCGGAGCGGTGGCCAGATAGGGGCCAGTCGACTTCAATTGAGCCTCTCTGGGCCCCCGGAATGGCTCAGGTGAGTTGCCCAATTAACACTCCTAGGAGGGAGAATTAGCTCTCAATAAATCACAGCTGGTGGGCATGCACTTGATGCCGCCCAGGCCATGGGCTCTCCCCTCCCCCAGGCTTTTGCTGTGTCTAGCCATTCCCCTCAAGCCCTGTTCTTTTCCCTGACTCCCTCATTTCGTTGGCCTTCTATCTCAGCTTCCACCTTCATGCCCAGTCCCATTCCAAACCATGGGAATATTCCGGCAGGCCATGTCCCTTTTCCTTCAGGTTTCTTTAACTCTCACAGGCAATTCGACATTCCTGTGCTCCCACATCCTCCCATCTTCAACTCCCCGACAACCACGCCTATGTTCCTCAGGCCACTTGTTTCTCAGCCCACTTCCGGCCGGTTTTCCCTATCCCTTATTCTCGCCCTAGAATCTCTTAGCCCCCACGAAAGAGATGTGTTACCCAAGAAAGTCCCCAGCTTCTGGGAACAGGCCTGCCTCAAGCCCACTCCCAGCCACGGTGGGGCAGCCAGGCACAGGATTCTGGGAACATGGGATTGGGGATGTCTCATTCAGTCTGGCTAGTGGTTCTAAAAGCAAGACCACACATTCCTGCTCCAGCCGTGGTGACAGGCACACTCCCTTTCGTCCTTTAGCAAGGCATGCCAGACGGCTGAAGAGAGTATGTAGGGCGAGGCCTGCAAGGTCCCTGATGTGAAAATCTAGGTGTCCTCAAGGGCCTGGCTGGGATGCTGGTGTGACTTCGGGTGTCTTTCTGTGTCTGAGACAAACAGGGACAGCCAAGGCCAGCCTGTGTGTGTGTGTGTGTGTGTGTGTGTGTGTGTGTGTGTGTGTGTGTGTCAGTGTATGTGTGAGAGAGAGAGATGCTTCCATGTGGATATCCAGGCAGGTGGACATCCGTGAATGTCGGCATGTGTGTGCCTGTGTGTGCCTGTGTGAAAAGTTCTTGAATGTCCGGGTACGTTTTCAGGTGTTTAATTATGTGGGCATTTGGTATCTTTGCTAACGTGTGGGTACAAATCAGCATGTGAGCATAATGTGTTCTTTGTGTGTATCAGTGTCCAGATGAGCGTGGGATTGTTTCATATGTCTGTCGCCAGAGAGGCCTGTAAACATTGGGCTGGGCCTGTTCTGAAGGAAGGGTTTCAAAAGGGAGGGGAATCATCTCAGTCCTCTTGTGAGACGTTGCTGGCTGGCAGATGATGGCTACACTCTTCACAGGGAACACATCAGGAGTGTGTAACTGATCATGACATCGTGGACCTGAAACCGATATAAACTTGGACTCCGTCCATGCTTCAATCCAGGATCCACATTTGAAACAGACCATGTATTTAATCCAAGAATTATGCCCGAATGGTCCGCTGCCCACACCATAGCCCGGGATCATGCAGCTGGAGCTTCATGCGCTACACACCGACGACAGCCAGGGGGACACACGGCCTGCTCCTGCTGGCTGACCTGCCCATGTTGAGGGCAGGATCCTCAAGAGAACTAGGGCCTCCTTTGGCCAATGTAAGAGAGCCCTATGCGGACTTTTGCCCAGGAGGCCCAGACAGCTTGTGGCCAAAGCCTGGTCCAGGGCCCCGATGGCTGAGGAGGGGGGCCTGGCTGTGGCTCTTCTCACATGCTTTTCTACATAGTGCATATAGAACTTTTCCTTTGTTCCAAGGTGACCTCGCTCTTCATCCTCGCCTTTCCCTCATAATACTTTGGTAAATTTCAGGTGATTGTGGGGACACGGTTGTCCGAGATGCCCCACATTTCTAGTGGCTAGGCTTGAAATTGAACACTCTGATGCATCAGCTCTGGGCAGTAAGAACTCTGTATCAGCCACCATCATACAATCGATGCCCTAGGCCCCTTTCGCCCTCCCTTACTTGTCTTCTCACACCCCGATTCTCATCAAATCTTGACTAGCCTTTGCCCTTAAACCACTTACGAGGCTTTGCCTCGCAGAATCAGAGTATCCTGG
Organism: Pteropus medius; assembly: GCF_902729225.1. Classification (NCBI taxonomy): domain Eukaryota; kingdom Metazoa; phylum Chordata; class Mammalia; order Chiroptera; family Pteropodidae; genus Pteropus; species Pteropus medius. Next base: position 66,329 of record NW_024347671.1, read on the forward strand.
GTTGTTCCTTACAGATTCGGGGTTGTTTCAGGGAGGAATCAGAGCAGAGTTGCAAAGAGACAAATACCCTGATAGGGCAGGAATATCCAACTATCGGCAACTACCTCAGTCCCGGGGGCCATTTTTTCACCCAATTCCCAGGAGTCAGGTGCCTCCCCGTCTGCGATGAGAATGTTCATTTCTTCACAACGCTCCCTTTTGGTTAACTATTGAGAGAAGGAGCATTGAGTCAGTATTACAGCTTTATTTTTGTGTCTCAATTGCGGGATCCCTGATCCAGAAAGTATGAGGCTGTAACACCTCTGGCTTTTGGGAAGCCCCCTTCTCACTGAGAGTCAAACCTGTCTCTTTCGAGTTCATCTCCTATTGTAATCAAGGGATTCACGTGTTCCACATGCTCCCATGAAATGTCATGCACCCAGTCTGCCAGTCATTTTCAACTTCCTCTCACCTTACACCAATGTCCTTGACTACCATCTCTCTGACTCAACTGAAAACTATCCTGTCAAGTCCACACAGTGATCCAGGTTGTCCACGGTTCTGTTGGCACCAGAAAGCCTAACTCGGCGTTGCCTCCCGCAAACCCAGCTGTGATCTGTCACTTGTAGCAAAATAAATCTAGCCAAATGACGGGGCTTCAGAACCTCAGGAAAATGTCAGGTATGTTAGCTCAGTAGCCAATAGCTGTTAAGTCCGTTGCGTGCTCAGCACCAGCTGCCTGGTGGTGACCGTCACCTTGGCGCTAAACCTCTTTACATATGTCGTTGTCCTCCCACCACCCTGTGGCTCTGGTCATCCGCGGTCAGTTGAGCCAAAGAATTCGCTTTTGCTTGTTTTGCTCTTTCATGTCTTGCACTCTGTCCCAGGTCCACATGGGAGTGAAACCAGAAAAGCCCTGTTTCTTTCTGTGACATCTTTCCCCTCCTTTGGCAGATTGGGGGTCTGGTCAAAAGTGCCAGGATCACGGCACGTTAATGTGAGGTGTTCAGTTGGTAAGTGGCAGAGGCTGGAAACCCAGGAAAATACACCGAAATTCCTAGGGCTCTTCGGCGACCGCCCTTTTTCGGACTAAGCCCTGGTGGCTGCAAAAGTCATCCGACCGAAGGCTTCATCCTGTGGCATTCGGGGCGACAGATTGCAGATGTAGACATGGCTACAGTGAAGAAAGTGGTCAATGCAAGGCAGGTGAGGGTGGCCTCCTGTTAGGTTGGCTGCTAATGGTCGGGCCTCTGGCAGGAAGCCAGGCAGATGTTCTGAGCCTTGGCTCTCAAGTGGTCTCCAGGATCCATAGGGCCAGTGGAGAGTGTACACCCTGCTCCTCCGGTCTGTCCAGGGCTGAGGCTTGAGAAGAGGTGGTGCAATTCAGTAGTGTGGGGACACACCACCATGTGATATTGATGAAGTCTCTGCTGTAGGCAGGAATATTGAGCACTCATATGAAGTTCAAGACACACAAATGCAACCTTGGCTATTGAATTAAGCCCTCTACTCACGGCTTTGTCATGGCAGTTATCAATGGCTTATCGCTTCAATGCTAGCAAGAATGAAGAAACCAATTCTCAGGGAAGGCGCAGAGCAAGAGCTGCCAGGTGCTCTCTTTCACCCTGGGAGTAGGCTTGCAAAGTTCCCGGCACTGGAGGGTCTGGGAGTCACTGCCCTGCTTCTTTCTGGACAATCAGCTTCTGGCAAGACACTGGGGCAACTCGGGGTAGCCGGCTGTTTGGGTTCTCGTGCCCTCCCTGCCATGACTGTTTGGTTCAACGATATTCATGCCGTCACACCAAGTCTTTGGACTGACAAACAAGAGACCTAGAGCCACTCTTTTACCTGAGCACCTTCCCTCTGGAGGTTTTTCTTCCTGGCTCTGTTCGCTCAGCTCTTCTGGAATCTCGAAGCGGCCTATCTCAGAGCATGTGAAAGCCCAGAAGTGAGCTGTGGCCAGGCAGGGGCCAGTCGACATCAATTAGCCTCTCTGGGTGCCTGTACTGACTGGCTCAGGTGATTTGCCCAATCAATGCTCCTGGGAGGGAGGATTAGCTCTCAATAAGTCACAGCAGTTGTCCATGTAGTTGATGCTGCCCAGGCCGTGGATTGTCCCCTCCCCCAGCCTTTTGCTGTGTCTAAATCCAAAATATATAAAGAACTCATGCAACTCAACAACAACAACAACAACAACAACAACAACAACAACAACAACGTAATCCAATTAAAAAACTGGTAGAACTGAACAGATATTTCTCCAAAGAAAAAATACAGATGAACAATTGACATATGAAAAGATATTCAAGTTCACTAATCATCAGAGAAATGCAAATTAAAGCCCCATTGAAATATCACCTTACACATGTCAGAATGACTATCATCAATACAAAAGATTAATAAATGTTGACAAGTTTGCGGAGAAAAGGGAAACTCACACATTGTTGGTGAGACTGGAGTGCAGAGATCACCCCCGCACTGCTACCTACATTTACCTGCTAGAAGTAAAAATTAGTTAAGTGGAAATGGTTATCATATATATTTTCTCTCTTCCTTTCGAATGTACACAATGTAACAAGAGTGACAGACCTGAAATTACAATCACCAAACAAACCCAAAATAGTTATTGTCCACTTTCATTGGCAAATACAGCACAGAGGACATTGATACAGCCACATAAAAAACTGGAGGGTTCTCAAAAAATTAAAAATGGATATACCTTTTGACCCAGGATTTGCATTTCTGGGTATTTATCCAAATAAAACTAAAACAATAATTTGTAAAGATCTATACACCCCAATTTTCATGGCAGCACGATTTATAATAGCCAAGATATGGAAGCAACCTAAATGCCCATCGACAGACGATTACATAAAGAAGTTATGGTTCGTATATACAATGGAATATTACTCAGCCATTGAAAATGAAAATCAGCCATTTACAATGACACAGATGGACCTAGAGGTGATTATGCTGAGTGAAATAAGTCAGAGAAAGATAAATACCATATGATTTCACTTACATGTGGAATCTAAAGAACAAAAAGAATAAACTGATCAAAAACTGACTCACAACTATAGAGGACAGTTTGGTGATAAACAGAGGATATGGGAGGTTGGGGGGCTGCGAGAATGGGGTGAAGGGTTAAAGATGTATAAATTAGTAATTGATAGATAGTTATAGGGATGGGGAGCATGGCATAGGGAATGCAGTTAGCATTAATATATTGACTAGTTAGAAAACCAGAGGAGAGAAAGAGCAATTATGTGGATCATTTTATAAACTATATAAATGTCTAACTAATGTACTGTATACTTGAAATTAATAAAATAAAAAATATATAATAAAGCCATTTGTTGAGTGAATGATTGAGCAGCTCTGGTAGTGAGGATCAAACTTACATAAAGCAAAAGCAGAAAAAACAATTCTACTGTCTTGGTTATTTTTAAATTTTATTTAAGAGGACTTCAAGTTTTTTTCCACTTTTCAGATATGTTAATTCCTAGAAGATAGACTCATTTAATTTTATGGTTTGCTGCGGTATAGTATGATCAGGAGCAATAATCCCAATTTACACTTAAAAATATTCTTTTTAAAACTGTTCCCTGGAAAATTGATGCTGGTTCTATCTGAAGGCAGTAACTTCTCAGAGCTGTGCTATTAGGGTTTCTTTCTCAGAACCTCACACCTGTGCATGCAGAGATTATTTTTTTTTTCTTAAATTTGTTACAGCTTTCTGAAAGGGAAATACCAAGCTATCGATAATTATTTACGAGGAAAATATGTACAAAACACTCAAAATACAGTGTTAAGATAATGCCATTTATTTTAAATATATAAATCTATCTCATAAATACCAATCAATTGTAACCTTTTTGATATTAGAGAACTACGTCATGTAATGTATGGAGGTTGAAGTGGTTGTACTAATTATTTCACAATGAGATAAGATGTAGGTTTGCCTTTATTATTACAGAACAGAAAATGATATAGTCTTAAATAGTAAAACTTTGTTTTGATGGCCTTTATATTTCGTATTCATTAAACTTATTCTTCATCATCTTAGAAGTTAGCACATTTATCATATTTGATTAAAATTTAATTAATATTTTCTTAAATGAAAAGTTCCCTAGTACCTTTAGTAATTGACAGAAGTAGGAGCTACCATTCATTTTCTGCCTACAGATGTTCCTTTTTTATTAAATGATTGATTGATTGATTGATTGATTGACTGCACATTTATATCAACTTCATCTCACGGTATAATTTTAGTTAGAATCTTCTAAAATATTAAAGGCATAAGGAGTCTCTTCCACGAAAGTGGTTACCTCAGAATCAGCTGGCCTTACCCAGCTCAAATGTTACTGACTCATGCAGTGAGTATGTTCTGAGCTGCCTGACAGGCCTTTTTGTGTCTGAAAGGCACACTGTTCTTTGCCTGTGATGCCTGTTCTTTACTGAGTGTCTAAGTCTTTCTTCTAAGACTTCAGTCTTGTCTCCTTCCACCTCTTCTTCCTACCCAGCTTAGATTCTCATGAGTGCCCTATAGTTTAAAACAGCAGAAAGGCCTCTGCCTGTACTCATGTGTTCTGCAAGACTCATCAATCCGTTTCTGATCTGTGAACACGATCACCCAATTGTCAGGTCATGAACCCACTATACAGCTTACAATTCTCGGTTGAGAATCCTAGAACCAGATAAACCCATGTGCTTTTTCATCCTAACTTGCATTACCTCTGACAACCCCATCTTCCAGATCTAACCTATCACACTTGATTACTGTCATCCCTGAGTCACTGGTACTGATAACATAGCGCTCCATGTTCCCAAATCATTGTTTCACCAAGCATTAAAAGCAGATAATTCCTTAATATTAACTAAACAAAAAACTATCAAAGCAATAAGAACTCCTCCATTTTGTCAAAATTATTTTATCTTTGATGAAAAGCTTACAATCACCAGGAAATTGAACAACTTTCCTTTTGTTTCTATAGATATAGAGCTTTATAAACATTTTGATAATTTTATTTTTCAAACTATATCACTGGAATTAACTAGCATCTAGATTAAAAAATAGAACATTATCAATCTCCCTCTCAAAATAACAGCTATTCCTATTGGATTAGTTTTTCCTTTTTTAGTACTAACGTACTTTAAGTCAATTGACTTAAGTAATTAGATTTCTTTTCCTGAATAAAATTGCTCATATTTTCTTTCTAAGATCCATCCAAATCATTGCCTGTAGTCATATTCATTTTCATTGCTCCATAGAATCCGATTGCACAAATAAACTATTGTTAATGTATCCTATGTACTGTTGATTGACATTTAGGTTTTTATCTTTTTGATATAATAAAGAATGTCTGTGTCTACACTACACAGTGGATGTTTTTGTGCATATCATTTATCAGCACATGAGTGCATTTCTGTTGGATTAATACTTAGGAATAGAAATTCTGAGTAAGGGGATATGGATATGTTCACACTTAACTAATAATGTCAAACTGTTTGCCAAAATGTGGTACTAATATATATCTCTTCAGCAATATCTGAGAATTTCAGTTGTTTTGAATTTGGTTGATTCTGTCTTTTTTTAAATTAATTAATTAATTGATTAATTAATTATTTTATGGTGATATTGGTTAACAAAATCCAGTAAATTTCATCTGTACATTTTAGCAGTAATGTAGATATATATTTACACTGTGTGTTTACCTCCCATACTTAGATTTCCTTCTATCACCATATATTTGACCCTTTTACCCAGTCTACCTCTCCCCTCGATATTCACACCTACCCTCTAGAAACCATTAGTTTATTGTCCATGTCCGTCAGCCTCTGTTTCTCAGGTTCATTCATTGCTTTTAGGTTTATATCACACAATAAGTAATACTTTTTCTGCCCGGCTTATTTCTCTTAGCATGATTATCTTGAGGTCTATCTATGTTGTCACAAATGGCAGTATTTCACCTCTTCTTATGGCTGAGTAATATTTCGTTGTATATATGTACCACAGCTTCTGTATCCAATCATCTATTATAGGACACTTCAGTTGCTTCCATGTCCTGGAGCTCTTTGAATAATGCTGCTATGAGCATCGGTGTGCAAATATTTTTTCGAATATGAATTTTCAAGTCTGGGGGTAAATAACCAGGAGAGGAATTGCTGGATCATATGGTCAATTTTAGATCAATTTTAACCCTTCTGACGAAGGGTTTCTTTTGGTTTATTTTACAATTCCTCAGTGGTTAATAACCTTGATGCTTCTCATTCTCTCTCTCTCTCTCTCTCTCTCTCTCTCTCTCTCTCTCTCTCTCTCTCTCTATATATATATATATATATATATATATATATATATATATATATATATACACACACACACACACACACACATATACATATATATGTATATATATGTATATATGCATATATATGTATAATTTTTTTTGCCAATTTTTATATCTTCCTCAATCTGTTCCTATAACAACCTTATTCATCTATTTTTTTGTTGTTGTTCTTCAGACCAGTTTTTCTTCACTCATCAATGTGTTAGAGTTCTTTACACATCTGGAGATCTTTGATTTTAAGTTTTTAGCATATCTTGGGTTTTATAAGCTTCAGATAGTAATAGAGTATTTCAAATTGCTATGAATTTCATTGATTTTGTCTTTTTATATATTACTGAAATCATAAAAGTCCATGATCATCTACAAAAAAACATCCTGAGAATAAATAAAATGAAACAAATCCAAAAGAGCTGTAAGTTTACAAAAACTAGTTTAGTTACCACATTAAGTTTCAAGATATACTTAGTCCTTTGATATTTACTATTCCTATTCATTAGAATGTATTTTGGTGAAGCAAGATATCTTTTGGCCCGTTTTTGAAAAAAACAACATGTAATGACTCTTTGAAGTTTTCAGATATGCAGTGAAATACGAACTAAGGAACGTGAATTCTGTCCTTGATATATACGTAATCTTGCTCCAGGATTACTGGTTTCATTAATGTAAATTAATTAGAACTAGTAGGGATTCTCCCATTCTTTATAATATATTTTGAATTAATTTCATTTCATAATATGTTTTAAACAAATCTAGCGCTTTATTCTTATAGGTGATATAAATAGGCAGTTCCAAATAAAAATATATTTAGAGAAATATGAATACAAATATTTTAAAAGGCTCATTTTAATCAGTTTTGCTTAGATTTGTGTTATAATGTCAGGTCAGCAGAACACAAAGTTAACTGGAGTTTTAAGAAATTACAGAACATTATCAGGAAAAAAGTATTTCTTATTTGCCTGAAATACCTTTGAGATTCTGTCTTGCAATGCAGTCTGCAGTTTCAAAAACAATTCTGAGATTTTTAAATTGAGTGTCAATATTCCAGAGAGATCTCTACCAGACGGTGCTAAATGCAGTTCTGGAAACATAATACACAAAAGGAAAGTACACAAAAATATCACTACTCTACAATATATAAAACTTGCTACACAAAATGCAAGCTTGACTCAAAAGATAATATTCCATATCATACTCTGGATTGTTACACATTTATTCATCTGAAAGACATGCAGGAATTAAATACATTTCTAATGCTACTATAGTGTGATCAGTCTTTGAAATATAGGCACGGCCAGTGAATTGAGGAAGGGAAAAATGATTTGGCCACTCACTAAATAAACTATTTTTACTAATGTATCATATCCAAGGGCTTAAAATGCGTAAAAAGTCCTCAAACTTTTACTTAGGGAAAATTTTACTTAGGTGAGCCACTTTTCATCTACATTGAAGGGCTTGAAATTCCTCATTCTCTAAATATATTATAAGCTTGGAAAAAATAGTCCCAATTCTACTGGACTTCTATTGGACAAAATTAAGGCAATCTTAATTAAATTAATTCAAATTAACAAGTGTAAACTGAATTACTACTATATGAATGAAATGGTTTGAGATCTACGTTCTTTGACAATAAAAAAAGACTGATTTATGCAGAGAAGGGGAAGAGTAAAAGAAACACAGTAAAACTTAAATATGTAAAATTATCTTATCTGAACACTTCATTTGGGCCTACATAAGTAGAGATGGGTTTGCCCACTCATACTAAGAGCAACAAATCTAAAAATCGTACTTTTTTAGAACAATAAAGGCAAATATATATCAAAAACTGGTGTTAATACCTCCCAGCTCTCAACTTAAACAGGGGAAAAATTTAGGCTTAAAATGCTCAGATTCTTAGAAACAGAGTATTTAGTAGTCATCTGTTTGCACATACCCCTCAGAATTCTAAAAGAAATATGAAGTCTTTTCTAAAACTACATAATATATAAGAATATAAAAATAGCTAAAGGGAAGGAAAGCAAAGACTACAATGGAAACCAGAGAAAAAGTTATCATGCTACATGTGTATCGTATTCAACTTGTAAAATTGCAAAGATGAATGCAATATTTGACTCTGAGGCTCCAGCAGATCAAAAGGAAAACATTATTAGCTACAACATAGTCTGTGACCATATAACAAAAACATATCAGTTGTTAGGAAAAAACAATTTTCTTGACACTTGTTTTCTCCAGTGGGGTAAAAGTTAATGACAAAATTGTGATAGATGCCTAACTTTCACAAAGATATTATCAAATCTAAGCTCCTGATTTTGACAAGAATGGACATTAAATGATGGGTCTGGTTACTCTTAATATTGTTCAGGCTCAAGAAAGTTATTGGAGGAATATTTGACTTATCTGAAAATAAATATTTAATTCAAATATCACGTGGAAAGTCTTGATTAAATAGGTTAAAAGTCATGGCAATATGTAAAAATAAATGAACATACAAAATTTTAAATGAATAACAATTTGAGATGTTCAAATTATGGAGTAACATGGCACCTGCTTAGACGAAATTTGAATTGTAGTAGAACAAATTGGCACATAAATATATGAGAACGGTATAACTCGATTAAGTGCCGAATCAGACACATGGTAGTTCAGTTATAGGGTCACAGCCAAGAAGACAATAAACTCTCAGGCACTTATGTATATTCTCTTTGTGCAAGGTACAATCTATACGAGGTCAGATGACATACCAATCATGAAGATAACCATGGTTAAAAAGATCTCCTGAGATGCTACTCTCTTGAAACAATGAGAAGTATTTGTATAAACCTGGGTGTCCCATAGTTGGCAAAGGAGGATCAAAAGCAAAATTTTATGAGACCTTAATTCAGACTGGTACTGTTTATCTCTCCATGAGATAGAGCAACGAAGAAGAAAATTGTCACAAGGTATTACACTAGCTTTAAGTGACATAGACCACCAAATCTGTGATACATAAATGATGCTTTGGATTCCAAAATTAAGTAGACTATTTGAATTTTGAAATGTAGCTCTGAAATATAATAGTATTTTTAGAGCACTTGGCATTTTTTTCCCCATGCCATTATTTTCCTAAGGTAAATAACAACATATAAACAATCAGAAATTTTTAAAGACATTCAAGGGCTCCTAGTTCTAGAGCAATAATGGCATGATAGAAAACAACCGTAGCCAGTAGCAATAAAATATAGCATCCTATATAGATTTTAGAGCAGATCCGGGCCTGATTCCAAGTAATTTGACTCCCAGCCCAGTGTTCTTCCACCTGGGAGATATTAAGCATAGTCTCCAGGCCAGAATGCATGGCTGAAAATCCTGGTCTCACCACTGACTAGTTGTATACCATGGGCAGATTACATTTGTTTCTGTGATTTTGTTCTCTTCTGTAAATTGAGAATAATCATAGTAGCTTCCTCCTGGGATTTTTCAGGGGAATAAATGTATCAATTTCCTGAGGAGAATTTAGAGGACCTAGCATAGCATTATTGGAGCTAAGTGTGGGCCCTTCTAAATAAGCCAAAGTTGCATATTGACAGTTTGAATTAAAGTTTTGTAAAAAGCAGTCAGCACTGAGAGGACACTTTATCCCCTATGTCCCTCTGAAAACAGAAAATAACTATCTCATGCGAAAAGTACCTTACCTGCACCAGAAGGTAAGAGAAACATCTTTATCACCAGAGATAGGGAATACGGGGCTGAGAAGCCTGCATAAGCAAACATTGTTTTTTGGGTTTTTGTTTTTTGTTTTTGGGGTTTTTTTTTACTGATTTACTACCCCAAGGTCAAACTCAACTTATTCCTTACTAATTAAGCACATAAGCCCGCATTTCTCTGTCCTGTCAAATCCTCATCAATTTATTGTTTCGTCCTCTAAAATGTACAAAAGCTGTCAGCTTTGATCTTTTCCTTAGGCCCCTTATGTATGAGAACCCCTTTTTTCTCTGAATAGCAGCATTCTCCTAATACCTCTTGTCACTATTTCATGCTTATTTAGGATATGCAATAAAGAATTAGAGATTTCTGAGCAACCAGAACTCTCTCTTTCCTGATGCTCTTACAAAAGATTATTTTCTTGTCCATCAGTTTAAATATGTCTTCCTTCCTAACTCAAGAACGCAATGTTCGTAGTTCTTTTGACATCCAGGAGCCATTCAACCAACATTTTAATTCAATTTTTATGACACTGAGTTTTTCATATCCGCAACTTGTAGAAGGAGAGATTAAACCTTATTGCATTAACATCTGGAAAAATATCAGAGATTTTAAAAATTAATCTTGATCATATTTTAGCTCTCCTTATATTTGCATTAAATTAGAGTAATGGCTGCATTTAAAATAACATGTGATAAACTGGAAAATTTGGTTAATAAATTTAAAGGTGTTTCTAATACCAGATCCGACTTGTTACCTTAATAGAGGGTATCATAATTCACATAAGACATCTCAATTTGGATACTTTTTAGTCACGTTGATGATTATTTCCTAAGTTTATATAGAATCTTAATATGTTGTTATTTTCTGCCAGCATTCTACTCCACTAAAGTTCCAATCCTTCCTTCCCATGTGGTATAGATATTACAAATGGTATAGATATTACAAGAAAAGTCCCTGAACTACAGTAAATCTAACTTTGAATTCTGTCTTCCCTCGCTGAGTGATACTTGGAAAGTTACTCAACTGTACTAATCTTTGTTTTTACAACAATACAATTAGGAATAATTGCAAGTAACTTGCCATTAGACGTTTCCTTTATTTGTTGGTTTAATATTTTTTGCTTATCTATTTAAATAAATTCTGTAGGCTAAAATAAGTAAAGATATTTTACAGTTCTCAAAAAGTAATAAGGGTAAATAAATGGCAACTATTGCTATTGGTAAGGAATATATATTGATGACTATTTCTCAAAGGCCCAAGAGGAACTTAAAGGTTAAGTTCAATCTTCTTTATCTCACACAGAAAATTATGAGTAATATAACAAAGATACATGACTTTTTAATCTTGTTTTTGTTGGCCAAATAGTTGCTTTCAAAAAATTCTTGTACATTCCGGACCTTGTTTCTCTGAGTATAAAAATATGTTTTAAATATTTACTTTTTTCTCCTTGCTTGTCCCTTAATCATTTCTTACAGCTTGGTCACAGTAGTCTATTATTCTAATGTAACCAAATCTATCAGTCGTTTTTCATTAGAATGGGAGACGTGAGTTAGTGTTATTCAGCCAATGGCCTGCTCCCGAAGTAGGGTAAATCAGAACTTCTGGGGGATGACAAGTTCTTCTAGCTAGCTGAGAGTCATAGGTTGGCCCCACAGTGAGCATCACTGTGAAACTATTGCAACTGCTACTGATATCACTGATGATGTGTCGGGGAATAAATGTCCCAAACCACAGTTATATAATCAAGAAATATAAATATAATAACACATATCTTTGCTTCTGAATGTGAATATGAGATTTATATTCAAACAAAATTAGGAAAAATGGATTCCACTGATGAATAACAGCTTTGAAAATAACAGTTTTCAGGTGCTAAAAATATTGATGATGTTCTTCCCCACCTTTGGAATTTTTCTTTTACTGGGCTAAAATGTACTTCACATGAAAGTTACCATTTTAACTGTTTAAGGTGTACAATTCAGTCACATTACGTACATTCACACTGTTCTGAAACTGTCACCACCACTTATATCTAGTACTTTTTTTCATCCTCCCTGTCAGCACCGAGTTGATCAAGAAGGGAAGGCTTCGGTGATGAGATGCCCATTTGAAAAAAAATGCACGAGGAGCCCACATGAGAATAAAATGGCAGGCAACAACTTTATTGCGAGGAGTGTGGGCTTCTGCACTAGGAGACCACATGGGCACAGGCGCCTTACTACATTAATGTAACATTTCATATCCAGAGTTCTATCCCTAGCCACAAGCCTGGATCACAGACAGACCTGGGACTCACACTCCCAAACTGAAACTCTGTGACCATTAAACAATAACTCATCGATCCACCCTCCATAGCCCCTGGTAACCACCATTCTATTTTCTGTCTCTATGAATTAGACCTAGGAACCTCAAATCATATAGTATTTGTCCTGTGTCTGGCTGATTTCACTTAGCATATATATGTTTTAAGACTGAATAAACAGTCCCTTGTATATATATACCACATTTTGTTTCGATTCATCTGTTAATGGATGTTTCCACACTTTAAGTTGCTGTGAATAATAATGCCGTGAATATTGACATGCAAATGGTTGTTCAAGTCCCCGCTTTTAATTTTTTTGGTTATATACTAAGAGCTATAATTTTAACTGATATTAATTCTCGTATTAAAGGCTGAAGAGGTAAATTACCACCTTATTTTTTTCTCCCTCTTCTAGTAATTAAAACAACTGATTGCTTGTGACCAATGGAAATCAATTTGGTGGATCTAGTTGTAAGTTATCAGATTTACCCATAGTAAATATCAGGGATATTCCCAAATTAATTTTTTTGTTCATTGTCCTTCAATACTGTCTAAGAATTACTTTAACATGACATGAACATTCATGAGTTTCAGTCTGAAATTAAATCCTTACATATTTGTATTTAGTAAAAGCCTTCTTTATTTACTTTTTATTTTGATCTAGTTTACTAGAATGTTAATTGTCTAAGGGCAGAGGTTCAGTTGGTTTTCTTTTTTCTGTATTTTTAGCACATACTAGGGATACAATATATATTTTCTAAAATTAATTTTCAACAGTCTCTAAGCACATTAGATGTACCAGTTCAGAGCATAAATATCTATATCTATGTGTGTACATATACACATATAAACACACACATACAATATCTCTTACTATTACTTACATTGGATAATTCGTTTCAATAATGCTCTCATTTTGTTGCCTTTTCCCTAACATATTTTTAGGAATGCCCTCAATCCACACTCCATAGTTTTAGCTAGTAAGTATAGTTTTCTTCATTAATATTTCAGTCTCCTCTTTCTTAGTCAATTCTATATGTTTTCTCTTCCTTTTCCTACATTTAACAGCATTTTTCATTTAAAATTTATCATTATGCCTTTCATGACGAACAAAAAAATTAATATGCATGTATGGTAGATAAAATACTACATTACACCAATATTATATAGTATGTGGTATAAAATCATCTTTAAAAATCTTTGTCTTCTTCCTTCTTTTTTCAAACATCATTCCATCAAACATCAGCCCTTGGTAGGCGCTGATACGGTGCCATTGCCGATAAGATTGTTGCCACTCTACGCATGAGATGAGAATTAATTCACTTTCGCTCTGATTAAATTTGGAATGGCAGAAGATTCCAGGCTTCAAGGCTAAAAGCAGCACTTGAAGATGTTCACCATTTAAAGATTTATTACTCCCATCCCCTTTCAAGGTACCTTCCTCTTATCATTATTCCACAAACACACTTTGCACTTTGTTTCATCTGGGTGTTGGCTCACTGCGGTTCCTCTGTTTAGACTATCCTCCTCATTCAAGATTCACTGAGGTTATTATGCTGAGCAAAGGAAGTCAGACAGAGAAAGATAAATACTATATGATTTGACTTATATACAGAATCTAAAGAACAAAAAGAAGAAACTAATTGAAAACATACTCACAAGTATAAAGGACAGTCTGATGATGGCCAGAGGGAAGGGGGACTGGTGGGCTGTGGCAAAGCAGCAAAGGGTTAAAGAAGTACAAATTAGTAGTTGAGAGATGGTCATGGGGATTGGGAGCATGGCCTAGGGAACATAGTCAGCAGTAATGTAATGGCTATGTATAGAGCCAGAGGGAAGATAGAGTAATTGTGGGGATCATTTCATAAATTATATGAATGTCTAATGAATGCACTGTTTACTTGAAACTAATAATACAATAAAATGCTGAAAAAAACAAAGGTTCACTGAGGAACTCTAACCATCCTTCAGTGTCATACATATCCTTAACCCTCTAGGAGACCATTTATGTTATATCACCAATTGAAATGTCTCCTTCTTTGGAATCCACATGGCAATGTGTGATTTCCTTATTGAATTACTAATTATAGCATATACCTGCTTCGATACATTGCTAAACTTTCTATCTCTTTATTTCTCTCTCTTTCTCCAACTTATGTAGAATACTACATCACATGAAAAATTTTCCTGAAAACATCCCTTTCCCTAACCTGAATAACCCACTGGTAGCTTGTAGACATCTTTCACCACCCAGATACTCCTTCCCAATTAGCTCTTTAAACATCTTAATACGACTCAGTTTTCCGCCTACCCTTTACCTCCACCACCAAACTTTTCCCAGGACTTTCTGGGATTTATAGTCCATCATCAGCAATATCCTCTAACATTCAACCTTACTTATGAATAGGACTTTCTGATTCTTCCCACCCTGCACCTCTCCCCAACACGAAACACGGCTATCTCAAAGAGTTGCTCCCCTACTTTACATAGCGCAGATCTTAGAGGGAGCTAGATAGCAGGTATATTTCAGTCTCCGAATTGCTTCTGGAATATTATTCCATCTCCTTTGCTACCTTTCCCAATTCCTTTGAATTAAATGCCATAATCTGAATTTATCATCTGCTAATCTCTCTTGCTATACTCCGCTACAGATCTCTTTAATGACCCCTTGATTAATGCAATATTTATTCAAATGTCCCATTATTTAACCTGACTGTTTTTTTCTCACTACAATATACTTTTATTATCATAAGTGATCATGTAAAAATCCACAGAGACATTCTATTCACAGCAGCAGGAGACGGTTGAACACTCCCTTCCATTATGAATCTTGTTCTTTATATGGTGCATGCATTCTACATTTTCCTAGTATTCCTGCTACCTCAAGAAAGGAAATCTCACTATACCTTGATGAATCTTCCTCCAATTTCTAAGTGTTGAGTAACCAGGCAACGGTCTTTGGATTTTTCTATCCTCACTCATTTTCAAGGTGATTTCATTCTGGTCTATTATTTCTGTCCTGAATGTAAAAGGGGACCTGTGACTGTCTTGCCAAAAACTCTACTTGTGTATTGCAAAAGCTTCACAAACATAAAATAAGGACTTTGGAAAAGACCAGGAGGCCGAGACAGTTTCCCTCCTTGCCTAAACAATCAGTAAAGAGTGTAAGATGAAACAGCTTGTCTCTCGAAAGAGAGTTCCCAACTCTTCGCTACGGAAAACAACTCACGTCTTCCGCAGAGCTCCATTCAGGACAGAAAGGCTTTCAGTGGCCCCAGGGTCTAATTCCCTGGGGATAAGAGCATACTGAAGTCCAGGGCGAGGGACATGGATTACTGGGCAACAGCATGGGATCATTCTTCATATCATTCCAGGGCTTGATTCAGACATACAGCCTTTCTTGCTTCTACCAAAAATCAGTCACTGTTCTTCATGGGACAGAAAACAAGCCCTCCAAACCCTGTTTTTCTGCCATTTACAACGGAATGTTCTAATGGATATGGATTTGCTGCACTTTGAGACGCAGTCCATTTGTAAGAAACAAATGAGAAGTAGCCGCTACAGCGTGTCCCATGTGCCAGGGCCTGGCCGCCTCGTCCCGCTTCGTACGAATTCACCTCCAGGAAAGGGCCCGATCGCCTAGATGTCTTCCCACGTTGTAGTTCCTGGAAGGGCAACGGCTCTCTGTCCAGAGGGGAAATTGGTGGTCGTCTCTTAGACTTCCATCAGAAGTGGTTCAGGTCAAATTCCTAGAACATTCGTAAAGGCAGCACCTAGAACACCATGCCTATAGAGAAGCCTGTGCCGTTGAAGTGTTTCTCCTGGAAGTGTTGCCTCCAGTGTTATTGGGCACAGTGATCTATCCTGAGGATTAGGCACACTTTGGAACCTCGCTTTACTGCTCCCAAGCTTGTCGGTGCTTCCACTGATACAGCTCAGGGAGAAGATCCTAAATTTCCCGAGGAACTTCCCATCACGTTGACACTTGCATTCTTGAACCGGATGTGGGAAGAATACAGGTCAAGGTAGAAGGACAAACATTTCCCACCACGGTTCATAATCAGACCCAACTCAGGAACTGTGCTCTCATTGATCCTCGTCCAGGGAACAGTGTTCCGCATCAGTGTCACGAGACAGCTTTGCAACTGACAGAGAAGCTGCCACTGTTTTAGAACGTGCGCAAGCGATGAGTGCCGTGTGGATGTTCAAAGACCTTTTTTGTCCAAAGTGTGTTTCCGCGGCTCTTCACACCATCAACAGAGCTACATTCATTGCGGAGCGCCATTCCGTTCTACGGGCGTCCAGAACTCTTCAGAAAAGGACATGCTCAAATTCAATATGCCTGACATGAATTAGTAGATAGCACATCACCTCGCTGCATAGCATTCCGAGTGCAGATTCTGACTTCCAGTCCTCATCAATACAACCAGCACAGCACGGATTGCCCGTCTCGATACGGAGCACAGGCATTCCAAGGACTTTCTCTTTGAACCTGAGTGTCTCTAATGGATAGAGATTTCCTGCTGACTGAAACACAGTACTTTAGGAATGAACACCATGAGATGACGTCCCTTCTTCACATGCCATGTCATTCATAGCCCTGTTGCCTCATCCCGCTTGGTACGAATTCACCGCCAGGGACATGCCCGTTGACCCAAATATCTTTACATGTTGCAGTTGTTGGAAGAGACGGGCTCTCAGACCCGAGGAGAGGTCACTATTCGCCTCTTCATCCCCTTCCAGAATGACTTTAAGGCAAATACCTCGAACGGTCTTCAAGAATGCCCCTGGAGCTGCCTTTGGAAAGGGCAGCCTGTGGATGCGAGTTTCAGAATTCGCAGGCATTTCCTCAGCCATTATTGTTCCAAGCGCTCTCGCTCCACAGTGAAGCACACTTTTGAATCCAGCGTTAAAGCTCCAGGGCCGTCTTGGCGCCTAGTCTGAAATGTCTTCGGTAGACGGCCCTGAAACTCCATTAGAATTCCTAGTCGCACTTCCTTTTCATTCGTGGATAGGCACGATTGTGAACACAGCTGGCAAGCAGCACTCGAGAGAAACAATTTCCCCGACGGTTCCTAATCATCATCCACACAAGGAACTGTGTTCTTGTCGCTTCTCCACAAAAGTGCACGGTTCCGGAGGCGTTTCGAATAACGTCTTTGGAAATGACCGGGGGGCCGAGTCAGTGTTCCGCCTTGCCTAAACACTCAGTACAGAGTGTAAGATCAAAGAGCTTGGATCTCGATTGAGAGTTCCCAACTCTTCTCCGCTATGGAAAACAACTCACGTCTTCCACAGAGCTCCATTCGGGACAGAACGGCTTTCAGCGGCCCCAGGATCTAATTCACTGGGGATAAGAGCATACTGAAATCCAGTGCGAGGGACATGGATTACTGGGTAACAGCATAGGATCGTTCTTCATATCATTCCAGGGCTTGATTCAGACATACAGCCTTTCTTGCTTCTACCAAAAATCAGTGACTGTTCTTCTTGGGACAGAAAACAAGCCCTCCAAACCCTGTTTCTTTGCCATTTACAACGGAATGTTCTAATGGATATGGATTTGCTGTACTTTGAGACACAGTCCATTTGTAAGAAACAAATGAGAAGCAGCCGGTACAGCATGTCCCATGTGCCAGGGCCTTGCCGCCTCTTCCCGCTTCGTACGAATTCACCTCCAGGAAAGTGCCCGATTGCCTAGATGTCTTCACACATTGTAGTTCTTGGAAGGGCAACAGCTCTCTGTCCTGAAAGGAAACTTGTAGTGGTCTCTTAGTCCTCTTTCATAATTCGTTCAATTTAAATGCCTACAACATTGGTAAAGGATGCAAGTAGAGCAACATGGCTATAGAGAAGCATGTGCCTTTGAAGTGTTTCCTCTGGAAGTGTTGCCACAGGTGTTATTGGGCACATTGATGTATCCTGAGGATTACGTACACTTTGGAATCTAGCTATGTGGCTTCCAAAGCTTGTCGGTGCTTCCACTGATACATCTGAAGGAGAACATTCTGAATTTCTGTTTGAACTTCTCATCACGTTGAGAGTTTCATTCTTGAACCGGACGTGGGAAGAACACAGGTTTAAATTAAGAGGAGAAACTGTTCCCCCCACGGTTCGTAATCAGACCCCAGTCAAGGAACCGTGCTCTCAATGCTCCTCGATATAGAATCAACGTTCCGCATCAGTGTCATGCGACAGCTTTGCAAATGACGGGGAAGCTGCTACTCTGAGTACAGTGTGTAAGTTCAAAGACCTTTTATGTCAACAGTTGGTTTCCATTGCTCTTCTCAGATAGCGATATCCAGTCACACCATCCAGAGAGCTACATTCATTGCGGAGCGCCTTTCCGTTCTACTGGGATCCAGAACTCTGTGGAAAAGGACTTGCTCAAGTTCAATATGAATGACATGAAATAGTCGTTAGGAGCAGAGTACCTTCCTATATAGCGTTCTGAGTGCAGATTCGGACTTCCAGTTCTTATCAATACTACCAGCAAAGCACGTATTGCCCTTCCCGCTACAGAACACAGACATTCCAAAGACTTTCTCTTGGACCATGAGGGTCTCGAATGGATAGAGGTTTCCTGGCAATTGAAATACAGTACTTTAGGAATGAACACCATGTGATGACGTTGCTTCTTCACGTAGCATGTGATCCAGTGCCTTGCCGCCTAATCCCGCTTGGTATGAATTCACCTCCATGAAACTGCCAGTTTAGCCATCAGTCTTTACACTTTGCTGTTTTTGGAAGAGCAGAGTTGTCAGAACTGAGGAGAGGTTGGTAGTTGCCTCTTCATCCTCTTTCTTAAGTAGTTCAAGGGAAATACCTAGAACTGTCATAAAGAATGAACTGGAGCTGTATTCAAATGAGAATAGAGTCACATAGAGTTTCAGAATTCGAAGGCCTTTCCTCAAGCATTATTGTTCAAAGCGCTCTAACTCTACAATTAAGCACACTTTCGCATTCAGCTTTCAGGCTCCAGTGCGGTATTAGTGCCTCGTCTGAAATGTCTTCATGAGAAGGCAATGAATTTCCATTAAATTTCCTATTCACACTTTTCCTTGGTGGATAGGCATGATTGAGAACACCGGTGGCAAGCGACACTCAAGGAAACAATTCCGCAATGGATCCTAATCATAATCCACGCAGGGAACTGTGTTCCCATTGCTTCTCGACAAAAGAGCGAGGTTCCGGGTTAGTTTCAAATAACCTCTCTGGACATTACCGGGGGACCGAGATAGTTTTCCTCGTTTCCTAAACAATCTGTAGAGAGTGTAAGAGCAAAGAGCTTGCCTCTCGTAAGAGACTTCCAAACTCTTCCCTGGTACCGAAAACAACTCACGTCTTCCACAGAGCTACATTCATGACAAAACGGCTGTCAGCGGCACCAGGGTCTACATCACTGGGGATAAGAGCATGCTGAAATCCGCTGTGAATAACATGGATTACTGGGCAACATCACAGTAACATTCTTCGTATCATTGCAGGGGTCGATTCAGACATACATCCTGAATCGGTACTACCAAAAATCAGTCATTGGTGTTCATGGGACAGAAAGCAAGCATTCCAAGCCCTGTTTCATTGCCATTTACAATGGAATGTTTCTAATGGATACGGATTTCCTGTACATTGAGACACAGTACTTTAGTAATAAACAAATGAGAAGCCGTCTGTACAGCATGTACCATGTGCCAGGGCCTTGTCGCCTCATCCCACTTCGTATGAATTCACCTCCAGGAAACTGACACTTTACTTATATGTCTTTATACTTTGTAGTTCTTGGAAGGACAAAAGTTCTCTTTTCTGAGGGTTTATTTTTTAGTCGTCTCTTAGACCTCTATCAGAAGTAGTTCAAGTCAAATACCTAGAACATTCATAAAGGATGCAACTAGAGCACCGTGGGTATAGAGAATCGTGTGCCATTGAAATGTTTCATTCTGAAGCGTTGCCTGAAGTATTATTGTTCTGAGTGATTTCTCCTGACCATTCAGCAAACTTAGGAACCTAGATTTACGATGCTTCCACCGATACGTCTCAGGGAGAAGACCCTGTATTTCCATATCTCATTGAAAGTTTTATTCTTGGACCAGAGATGGTAAGAACCCAGGTTGCAGGTAAAAATGGAATCATTTCAAATCATGGTTCCTAATCATACTCCTCTTACATCCTGTGTTCTTCCTGCTCTCGACAATGGATCGATGTGCAGGAAAAGTGTCAATTAAGAGCTTTCAAATGACAAGGAAGCTGCTTTCATCTACTAAGTGTAAAGGAGTTTTCGGAACTATGGCCATTTGCTGGAGATTATATCCAACCACGCCGTGTTAGACAGTAAGGCCCTGAATTAGATGGTATGTGCAGAAATGACTTCATAACATTGTGTTCATTACTAAAGGACTGTGTCTCAATGTACAGGAAATCTGTATCCATTAGAAACACTGTATCGCAAATTGTAATAAAACATGTTTTGGAATGCCAGTGTTCTGTACCTCAAAGTCCAATGAATAGTTTTTGGTAGTATTGATACAGGCTGTATGTCTGAATCCACACTTGGAATGATATAAAGAATGTTACCGTGGGTTTACCCAGTAATTTATGTTATTCACATCGGATTTGGGCATGCTCTTTTCCTCAGTGTTCTAGTCCCTGGTTCAGCTGAAAGCCATGCTTTTTTGAATGTAGCTTTGCTGATGATGTGAGTTGTTTTCAGTGCCAGAGAAGATTTTGGAAACTCTCTTTGAAGACCCAAGCGGTTTGTTCTTACCCTCTGTATTGATTGTTTAGGCAGGGACTAAAACAGTCTCTTGTCCCTGGTCTTTTCCAAAGAAGTTATTTGAATCTAATCCGGCACAGAGTTCCTTTGTCGTGAAGCAATGAGAACACAGTTCCTTGCGTGGATTATGATTTGGAACCCTAATGGGAATTGTTTCTCTGAGTTTGCTTGCAAACTGTGTTCTCAGCCATGCCAATCCACCACTGAAAGGTAAATGTGGTTAGGAATTCATATTGAAATTCAAGGCCTTTTCTCTAAGACTTTTCAGAGGTGGCACTGACACACTGGTAGAGCCTTAAAGGTCCGTTTTCAAAGTGTGCTTATTCGAGAAGTTAGAACACTCTGAGCAATAATGCTTTTGGCATTTCTTTCGATTTGAGAAACTTGTATTCCACAGGCTTCTCTGTATACCTGTTGCTCCAATTTGACCTTTATGCAAGTTCTAAATTGGTGACTTGAATTATTTCCAGTAGAGTTTTGGACTTTTTCCCATACTTAATTATGCAAGAAAGACATGTATCTTACTTTAGGATAAATTTCCTAAACCATATTTATTGAAGCAAGGAGAGATTTACAACAAGGCGACCTAAGTAATTATTATACGTGTGCGTGTATGTGTTTGTACTAATACCTGACCTTTCTTGCAGACTAATACTTTTTAGGTTATTATGTTGCTTGTAACAACTATACCTATTTTTGAATACATGAAATTTAAATCTGTTTTCTGTCATGTAGCTCTGGAAACATTATTTTCATTCTTCAAGGATCACACCAAAACTAAACATTAAATGAATATATTGAGTACTTGATAAGAAAAAGTATTTTTTTTTCTGAGTTATGTAAAGGATAAGTAAGAAGACATCATCGTCTTTAATTATTTCCTGTTCTGGCAGAGAAGCTATGATGCTTAAGCATAAAAATTAGTAGTAAGTCTAAAATAGTATGTGGCTAATTACTATCAGAGAAACATAATCGTGCATGGTTTGAGTTTCAAGAAAATAAATCCTGTGGTGAACTAAATAGCTCCCTGACTGGGGAAGGATGTGGAAATCACATGGTGAGATCAGAGGGTAGTGAACAGCATAGCAGTATCAATGAATTCGTGAAAGACAAATGGGAAACAAAGAAAAGAAACATCACAAAGCAGTGTTTCTCAAACTATGGTTTTTGAATAATCTGCTGTTAATCACTTGAGATGCTTATTTAAAAAATATTTGTTGTACTCTTTTCCTTAACCCTACAGATGAAAATATCTCGAAATACAAAAAGGGAATATGAGTATGTAAGATGCTACCAGTTTATTTTCAGTTTTAGTTTTTTCACAATTACTTGAAATATGAATGTAGAGATAATGTGCTAGTAGATGATAGACATAGATAGATAGATAGATGGATAGATAGATAGATGATAGATGGATAGATAGATAATAGATATAGATAGATAGATAGATAGATAGATAGATAGATAGATAGATAGATAGATAGATAGATAGATGGATGGATGGATGGATGATAGGTAAATTGACAGACATGGATACATTTATTTTGAGGGATTGGGTTACATGATTACAGAGACTCCAGAAGTGCCAGGACTATGATTGGCTGTCTATAAGTTGGAGGCCCAAGAAATTTGTTGGTACAATTTTGGTCCAAATCCAAGGGCCTGTGAACCAGGAGAGGGAATGAAAACGGTGTAACCCTAGTCTTTGTGAAGGCCCAAGAACCAGGAACGTCAATGTCAGAGAGCAAAAGATGGTCAGGCTCAAGCAGAGATCACATTTTGTTTCTCTACCTTTTTGTACTTATTATTCAGGCACTCAACAAACTGAATGATGCCCACCCACATTGGTGAGGGTAACCTTCTCTACTCAGTCTACTGATTGAAATTTCAAATACCCTCACAGATGCACTCAAAAATAAGATTTCACCAGGTATCTGGGCTTCTTTTAGTTCAGTCAAGTTATCACATAAAATTAATCACTATAGCCAATGAGATGGGGGAAAATATAAGACATGTACAAAAGAAAAGTTGATAGGACTTGATGACTGGCAATGAAGAGAAAGGAATAAAACAAGGATAATTTTATACTTTGGATCCTATGTGACATAAATTAAATCAAGAAATAGTTGGGAAATAAACTGAAAATTCAAAAGAGGTTCAAGACTTGCTGCATAGACTTTGGAAGAAATCATATAGAATGCTTACTTAAGCCAAGGGATTGCTATGCAAAAGGTCACTAGCATCACATGGTATAAACATGATTTAAAGTTTAATTGGGGAAATCAGGTAGAAAGGGCATCACAGAAAAGACAGCATCTTTCTAGTTTCCCTAGCTCATAGAGAGAAGAACCTACTTGGTACATACCTGATCACACCGTAAGAAGAGCTAAAAGCAACGTACTTACAGTAGGACTACTCTATGTATTGAAAGAGAATTTGGAAGAGAGATAAGGAAAATGCATTGTCCATATAACAGTGGGAGCTTCTTGGTCAAGGTAACATATCCTAAAGCAGGGGGAGCTGATGAAGCTAAGCAGAACACTGAGAGGCAGTTCAGCTCCATTGGCCCAGCTCTGATCCAATGACCTACTTACATGTTTATCTGTCAAAAGAGAAGAATGACCATCCAGGACCATCTAGCCCTGTCTCTCTGAGAGACTGCAAGGAGAAAAGAGTAAAAGATTAAGTTTGGGGAAGCCCTCCATTTAGCAAATGAGAGAAAGAAACAGCCACTGAAGAGACCATGGGAAAGAGCAGTTACTGCATGTAATGATGGCCTGTTAGGCAAAGGAGAGGAGGAATTTCAAGAGAGGTAGAGGATGGTGAAAACATCAAACATTACTGATGTTCAAGAAAATGTATGACTAAAGAAAATATGATTAATGACAGTCTGACCACACAGTAACTACTTAATGGCAAATAGTGACAACTTTTCTGTGGAAGAAGCAGGAAGTTACATTAGGTAAAAGATTTCTTGCTTTTACCTACACAAGACACAATTAACAATTTAGTGTTCTTCGATATTTCCTGATTTTTAATTTTTATATTTTTGAGGCCTGCATTTCAATCGCATTTACATATCACAAAACTCTCAGTTTGTGCTTTTGGATATCATATGAATCCAAAAGCACAAACTGAGAGTTTTGTGTTTCAGAGATAGGAAACGTAAATTTAGTTGTCGTTATTATTATTATTTTATTATTATTAATGTTTTTGCCTACAGTACCCGGTCTTCCTAGGTGGTCTTCCATCCAAGAGTTTATCATTCTTTTAATCATTATTCAAAACAAGTCTTCTTCCAAAGCTAATTCATTTTTATCCCCAGGAACTTCTATAAGTTCAATTCATCAAACTTGTTCCTGTTTTGCTCCCTCTTGATATCTTGTACCTGATTAGTTCCCTATGTAATAT
The DNA here is from genome assembly GCF_902729225.1 of Pteropus medius. NCBI lineage: Eukaryota > Metazoa > Chordata > Mammalia > Chiroptera > Pteropodidae > Pteropus > Pteropus medius. Next base: position 90,819 of record NW_024347671.1, read on the forward strand.
CTTGAAAATAATTGCAGACAAGAATTGAAGGGGAAATATTATTTTAATGCTGTCACTTTCAGTTTTCAAAGTCTAGTCTCAGTTATTAATTTACAGTATATGCTTTCTATCAAGATTCCTTGACAGATTGCTACGTTTATGTTTATGTTTAGTTAAATGCACAAGGCCTGTGGATACTTTAGCCAGTCCAGTATCTCAATTTAACTAATGGAAGATTCCTATTAGATGATATTTCATAAATGCTAAGATATACATGAAATTAAAGGACAAGACATAAAGAGGAATTATATAAAATGTATAATTTACAAAAAAGTGTTATAACTCAGATGATTTACTGATGGCACAACTCAAATAAACATTACTTAGTAAAATAATAAAAAAAGGCAGGCACCTAAAAATTTAATGTAAAACTGTTCAAATTTTCTGACTTTGGTATCAGACGGGACTGGATTCCATACACATTTTGATTTTTACTAACCTCTCTAAGCTTTAGAAGCTTCGACATTATATATCAGGATAAATATTACTACACCTCTTAGGGTGTTGAAAATGTCAAGCAAAATGATATTTGCAATGTACATAACTAATTAGAATGACACCCAAATTAAAGAGCTATAATTATTATTAGTATTATTTTTATTATTGTTACTAGCTATGATATGTTTCAGTGATAATTAAAAACAGAGCAATCACATACTATAAATGCTTCACTTATTCCTCTTAATTATTGTATGTAAGAGTCCATGTGTTTTTCTCTAAGTTCTTTGCATAACTAATGGTTGTAGTTTGGGACACATTAGAAAAGCAGTCATACCTTCTAGAGTCTTTAAATTTGAGTATCCTGATCTCTATGGATGATCAGAGAATGTGTGAACAAAAGCACAGACAATATTTCCCCCAAATTTAATGGTCATAATAATACAGTCATCTATTTTGAAAAAGAGAAAATGTGAAAAATATAATACTTGATTAAGTTTTGGCCCCTAGTCTCTGATACGGATTAAATTGGTCATTCCCAACTGTACAAGGAATGGTTATTTGGTTGAAAGCATACTAAAAAGAACTTATCAAAATAATATTTGGTGGCTTGCCAAAGGAAAAGTTAAATAGAGTCTAAGGAACAACAACAACAACAACAACAACAACAAACAAGATGAGCTTTAGCAATCTTGTTCAGAAACTCAGAACATTGCTTTCAGTGGTGATGGGGACAGTGCCATCATGACACCTGGGATCATGTGCCTGAAGCATAGAATTCGAGTACCTGAGGGAGTGCATTGATTAGCCTGGGTTGAGACATATATGTACCTTTGGCCAAGGATGGAGTGCAGAGCACTGTGACTGACAGTTTGACTAAGAACATATGGTATATTGAGGTATAGTAACTCAAGGGAGAAAAAACATGGAGTCGAGGGTCCAAACTGAGGAAGAGATGTTTGGCAGATAAACCAAAAAATTCTGCTTTTCCTTTTCAAAAACCAGTGTAGACTCCAAATGTGGTTGACTGCAATATTTAAGTGGGAAGTGTGGGGACGGACAAATCAAAAAAGTGAAATGTGGGTGACTGAAATATTTAGGTGAGCAGTGTGGGGACAGGTGTAGAGGAGTGGCATATTATTTAAAAGTTATAGTACTAGATTTCACTTTCTATCGTAATGAAAATTTAGATTGTTATGGAGACTTCATCACATAGGCAGGATCGATTATTCACTCCGTTTTCAGCTATTTTTTCTCTCCAGAGTGGGTATAGAAATGAAGATTTAAAGCTTCTAAATCATGACTTGTTCTTTCTGTAACCAGCACCCATCCTGAAGCCCAGCAAGGGTCACCTCATTAGAACCAAAGATATTCCTATCACCCCGGAAATTCCCTGGGATTTTGGAGCTCAGTATCAGATGTTCCTATCACTCAGGAAATTAGAAAAGTATTAAGAGCTATGTATTAGGAACTGGAGTCACAGCCTAAATGTCAGAATAAAATATTCTCCCGTCACCCCTATTTCCAAGGTGTTTTAGAAGCTCTGTGTCAGGAATCAGGACACCAATCCTTTTAGACCTTTCCCTCATGATGTCATTTAACCTTAATTACTTTATAGTCTCAAGAAAGAAGGTCATAATATTTCTTTCTGATTGTGTGTGTATGTGTGTGTGTATTTAGTATATGTGACATTTCAAGACTGCCTACATTATGAGTCACTACAGTCAAAGTACCTTTTCAAGGGATTAGTAAATTCCATATCCAAGATCCAATGTTTTGTTGTTGCTATTGGCTCATGTTTTTTTAAATGTATTTTACCAAATTTATCAGTCATTGCTTCTATATAAACAAAACAGCTTTGGGCTTAAAATATACTTTTGTTTTTAATTATATGTCAGAAAGACACAGTTTATTTAATGCTTTATTTGAACATTATTTTTTTGTCTCAGCTAATGTTCTGCATTTTCAAATAAAACGATTCTTAATAGGCTTGTAATTTCAGAATATTTTCACATCTAGTAGTTTATAGTGTGTGTCTGTTTTCTTCAGAGACGATTGACTTATTAAAATGAGTTTTCTGTAAATTTGTAGACTTACCACATGAACAAAAGAATGGATATTTAAAAAGGCACTTTTGCCATGTTTTCCAATAGTGTTTTTTACTCTTGAAATTCTTCTATTTACAATAAAAATATATTTATTTTCTACTACATTATTTGATAAAATCCACATAGGAAAAAAATATTTTTTAAACTTAGTACTAGGATTTTTTAAAATTTTCATGGCATCGATATTCTTCCTTTTTCTCATAATAATAAGAATGATGATGATGATGATGATGACGATATTACTAATAGTAATATCATCAGTAAGAGTCAGTAAGCTCTGTGTCATATTTGGAATAATGAAGCTACCATGTGTTTAATGGTTTACACGTATTTGCTCATTTAATCTACATGTATATATATATATATATATACATATATATATACATATATATAATTATATATATATACATATATATATACATATATATATGTATATATATATATATAATTACTAGGATAATGATGAGAAACTTTAGCTCAAAATGGGTTAATGACTTATGTGATGTCGCACAGCATATATGAGGAATTATTGATATTTGACCTAGGCTCTGGCTCAATAGTTTTTGCTTATTTTTGTTGTTGTTGCCTATAAGTGAGAGCATACAGTGTTTACTTTTCATTCTCAGTCTTATTTCTCTTAGCATAGTGCCCTCCAGGTTCATCAATGTTGCCCTTCCTGCCTTCCATTTTCTAGATAAGGTACTGTATCTTTAAGACATTCTTTTGTTTTGTGATCAAATTTGACTCCTAACAACTAGAGGACATTTCTTAAAGTACATAAAGGTAAATTCAAGACAAACAAAAGGACATTCTTTTTTACTCAGTTCAGCAGCAAAGATTAATGATTTAATTCTAATACAATTTAATTATACTAATTAAATATTTAGTTAAATATTTTTAGAATCGAGAGGAAAAACTAACACAATTCATATTGAAAAAAAGTTAAAGACCTGAAGAGCAAACGATTTTAAAAACTAAGAACATAAATGTATATGTATTTATTATTATTATGTTTTTATGCATATAAAGTGAAAGATGCCTAAATCTGGCAGGTAAAAAAATTATACAGACTTTAGATAGATATTTAAGTACATACTATAATTATCTTTCCATAATTGTACCTGTTTCCATAATTTATTAATTATTCCATAATTATTAATTAATTATTAATTATTACACAATTGATTAATTATTTTATAAATATTAATTAATTATTCCATGATTAATTAATTCTGTCATATTTTTTATTCTATGGTTTATTTAAAGTTAAGTTAAATGTGACTATAGTCTTTATTAGTCTTATAACAAATATGGACTGAAACATAATTGATATGGAACCATGATATCTTATATTGTAATAAAGCTGCTTGTTAGATGAATAGATGATAAAAAAGCTTGATAAACTTCATTTCAATTGTTAAAAATGGATCAATTATTTTCTAGGTAATTTGCAATCATTGACTATCAGTAGTGTAAATATTTATCTAGATGTTTCTATAAATGTTAATTTTAGAGATTTTTAATAACTGCAAAATTGAAATTTTAAATGATTATTTTACTGTACTCTCTCTTTAATATATCTTTTTATTGTACATAAAGATATATAATAATATCTTTATTGTTTTTCATAGCCAAAACATGGAAACATCTGCAATGCCCTTCGATAGATGATTGGCCAAAGAAGAAGTGGAACATATCTACAATGGAATAGTACTCAGCCAATAAGAAAAGTCGAAATACTGCCATTTGCAAAAACTTGGATAGACCTTGAGATAATCATGCTAAGCGAAATAAACCAGACAGAAAATGTTGAGAACCATATTATTTCACTCTTGTAGGATGTAAAACTGAAAGCAAAAAAGGAACAAGACAAACAAACAAAAACTGAAATACACAGACAACAGTTTCGTGATTACTAGCAGGAAGGGGTATAGTAGAATATGGTAAAGGGGCTCAAATATATATTGACAGAAGATTTGACTTTGGGTGGTATCACACAATGCAACATATGGGTAATAGATTACCCAATTGTACATTGAAATCTATATAATCTTATGAACCAAGGTCACCCCAATAAATCTAATTTCAAAAAGAATAAAATATATATGTCTATATTGTTTATGGCAGTTTCTATTAATAATGTGTTTCTATATTTGTGTCACTTTTGTGTACTTGGTAATGTGCGCAAAGTGTTTATAAACTGAAATGGTTGAGTTGCATCATTAAAATTATTAGATTGCACTACTGTAGTGCCTATTAAATCAAGTAAAGTGAATTACCAGGTCATCGTAATGAAAAGAAATAGCAATTTAACATTATTGTGCCAGAAGCATCATTATCAGTGTCCTTTGTGGATTTCGTGGTGTTAGACGTGTCATTTAGGAATGACTTTTTTTGATTTAAGTGATTTCCATTGTTTCAGAAAAAATAAAGTACTCCAGATCATTTTTTAGAATAAATAACCACCAATAAACAGTATATTATTTCCCATTCTCTTGTTAATATGCTAAACAAAATATATTGAGATTCAGGATGAAAATGATCATCCTCCAGTGTTTCAGAAAATATTCTACACTGGAGGTGTATCTGAAGATGCAGAAATGTTTGCTTCTGTACTAAAAGTTAAAATGTGAGCCAGCATATTAAGATACAAAACTAAAGTGCTAAAAATGAAGTGCTTATTTTGCAGATAAATATATCTGTGTTGTTTGATTTCATTGAGTACTTATTCCTGCTTAAACCAAATCTTAAACTTGGAGACATATGAGTTTAATGAACCAAACTAAACACATTAATTATGAGGTGAATACAAAACAAATTTTGGAGGTTTATTTTTTCTACAAAAATAAGAGCAAATTATTTATGATGTGTTATGCTGAATAGGATATTAAAAATGTACATTTTCCTCATACTTTTGTATGCTTCTAAAATGTTTTATTTAGGGTAACTCCAAAAATTCGTATGATGGAGTTTCTAGTGGCAGATATAAGGTTGCCATTTTCTAATAGAAGAAATACATTCTAAATTCCGAAATTCCTTTTTCTACAATAATTTTTAAAATTCAAAATGCTAGCTATATGAATGCAAAACAGCGCTACCAATTTTAGTGCTTTACTAAAATTTAAAAATTTAGATATATCCAAAATAACAGCTAACCAATAGAATTTTAAAAACTCCCAGTCCAAGACTAAAGTTACTAATTTTCCGTTTTCTTTCTATTTAGTTATTAACAACTCAGTTTAAGAATTTTTGATGCTTGAAGGTACATAAAGTTGCAATGCTTTTATTACTAAGAAATAAATTTATAATTACTGTTTGCAGTTGAGGTAAAAGTTTAGAAATTAGTGCATTTTAGATTACAGTTATTTTCTAAAAGTATTTAAATAATTTTTAAAAATCACTATTAACGTACACACAGAAAACCAAAATTTCCCTGAGCAAAACCAACTATTGATTGCCTATAGTTTTGTACATGAACATTTGACTTTTATTCCCTATTACCAGAGCTCTTCTTACACATAGTTTTATCACCTTAAACACCTTGAGAGAGAGAAAAATCAACGAAACAGATAAAGCTTGCAAAATTGCTTGTTGTGTGTACCAAAGAGCTCTTCCATGCTGCCAAACATTGACTTCTGATCTGAATTACCAGTTATAATTAAAAGTGGTCCACAAATTTAAATCAATTACATTACAATTCACAAGTAACAATTCTTTAGAGTTGATTTTTATCTCATTTTATATTTTAGTACCATTAATAATTGATGGATACAGTTCATTTCTTTATTCAGTAAATATTTTTTTGAGTTCTTAAAATGTGGACTCTTCTAGAAGTTGGACATAGCAATGAAACAAACAAAAATTACCACCCTACTAATACCAACTATGGAATTCAAAAACTAGTGTATCGAAAGGGAATTGGTGGCTATTTAATATAGATTCCTGTGCTCATGAGAAAGACTTGTGGATACCTAGGTGTGGAGCATTCAGAGTGTTCTAGTATACATTCCCTGAAGTTTGAGGGAGCTTGGAGGTCAGTGTGACTGAAAGATTGGTTAGAAATGAGATTGGAAGTGCAGTCAAGGACTACGATATGAGATTTAATGTAGAAATTTTAGAAAGGAATATGTCGAATGGTTTTGTCCAGAGGTGTCACATATCCAATACAAAAGGATTATTCTAGATTTTGTGCAAGATTGGAAATGGGGGTGAGTAAGTGTTATCAGACAGGAATAGAAACAGAGCATAATGCATTACTTTCCAGGTAAGATTTGATAGTGGCTTGAACCATAGTAGTAGGTGAGGGAGATGAAGATAAGGGAGTCAAAAGATAGCCAAAAGAATTTGCTGTTGTGGTATATGTGGTATATTAGAGAAAATAAAAAAATAAATCTTGAGTTTTTTGTTCTGAATATTTCTCCCTCTGGGTATGGTAGAGGCAGGTATCAAGAGTTCATTTTTGGAGATTTCCCGTGAAGCTTTTTCAATATGCAAGTATATTTCTCGGCAAGACATCTACATTCAGGAAAGGAATCATGGTTCAGGATAAAATCACCTAGAAAATGGGTGCAGGTAGAAAAATCTGAAGACTGTTCCCTGGTTACTCAACACTTAGAAGTCAGGAAGAGGGTTCATGAAGAGATACTGAGAATGCACTTTCTTGAGGCAGCAGGAATACCAGGAAAATGTAGAATGCATGAACCATGTAATGAACAAGATTCCTAATGGAAGGGAGTGATCAACTGTCACCTGCAGCTGTGAATAGACCGCCCCTGTGGACTTTTACACAATCACTTATGATAATAAAAGTATGTTGTAGTGAGAAAAAAAAAAAACGGAAAGCCAAAGGCTAAAATATCCCATTCATCAAGGGGTCATTAAAGAGATCTGTAGAGGACTATAGCAAGAGAGTTTAGTGCATGAAAAATTCAGATTATGGCATTTTCCTTAGAGGAATTGGGAAAGGTGGCTAAGGAGATAAAATAATATTGTAGGAGCAATACAGAGACAGAAATATACCTGCTATCTGTCTACCCCTAGGATCTTCTGCACTATGTTAATTATGGGAGCAACTCTTTGAGATAGCAGTGTCTCATGTTGAGGAGAGGTGCATGGTGTGAAGACTCAGAATTTTTAGTGGATGTTGCTGATGATGGACTATCAATTACCGAAGGTTCTGGGGAAAGTCTGCTGGTGGAAGTAAAGGTGAGGTGGAAAACTGAGTCGCATTAGGATTTTTAAAGAGCTGCATGGGAAGAAGTATCTGTGTGGTGAGATCTCTCACCACACAGATACTTACTGTGAACACCTGGTTTTCTTGTGATAAGTGAAAACAGTGGGACTGATTGTTTCTCTAGGACTACTGGGAACTCTCCAGGACATTCCTCTCTTCATTCTATCAGTGGGTTATTCAGGCTAGGGAAAGGGGTGATTTTCAGGAAAACAATTTCATGTGATGTAGCATTCCACGTAAGTTGGAGAGAGAGAGAAATGAAGAGAGAGAAAGTTTAGCCACGTATCGAAGCTAGTATATACTATAATATGTAATTCATTTAGGAAAGCACAAACTGCCATGTGGATTCCAAAGAAGGAGACATTTCAGTTGGTGAAATAACACAAATGGTTTCCTAGAGGGTGAGGGATTTGTATGACAATGAAGGGTGGTTCGAGTTCCTCAGTGATTTTTTTCTTTTTGTATTTCATTTTATTACTAATTTCAAGTAAAGAGTACTTTAGTTAAAAATGTATAGGGTTTATGAGATGATGCCCCCAATTACTCTATCTTCCCTGTGGCTCTACGCATAGACATTACAGTACTACCAACTACATTTCCTATGCCATACTCCGCATCCACATGACCATCTATCAACTACTAAATTGCACTTCTTTAACCCTTTGCCACTTTCTCCATGTCCCTAAAACCCCTCCTCTCTGGCATCTGTCCTTTATACTTGTGAGTTTGTTTTTAATTAGTTTGTTCTTTTTGTTCCTTGGATTCTATCAGTCAAATCGCATGGTTTTTATCGTTCTCTGTTTGACTTATTTTGCTCAGCATAACAACCTCGGTGAATCTTGAATGAGGAGGATAGTCTAAGCAGAGGAATCACAGTGAGCTCAAACCCAGAAGAAACAAAGTGCAGAGTATGCTTGTGCAATAATGATCAGAGTCAGATTCCTTGGGAGGGGATGGAAGTAATCAATCTTTAAATGGTGAACAATCTTTAAATGGTGAACTGCTTTTAGCCTTGAAGTCTGGAATCTTCCATCATTCCAAATTTAATCAGAACAAAAATGAGTTAAGCAATTTTCAACTCATACTGAGAGCAGAAAAAATCTTATTTGAAGCGGTACTGAATCCGTGCCTAACAAGCTCTGGTGCTTGATGGAGAGACGATTGAAAAAGTAAGGAATAAACCAAAGATGTTTAAAGAGGCTTTTATACCACATACTATATGATATTAGTGTAATGTAGTATTTCATCTACTATACATGCTTATTAACTTTTTAATTCTTCATGAAATGCACGATGATAAATTTTAAAGGAAAAATGGTGTTATATGTAGGAAAGGGAAGAGAAAACATATAGAATTGACCAAGAAAGAGGAGACTGAAATATCAATGAAGAAAATTATACTTATTGGCTAAAATTATGGAGAGTGGATTGAAGGCATTCCTAACATTATGTTATGGGAAAGGCAACAAAATGAGAGCATTATTGAAACGAATTATCCAATGTAAGTAATAGTAAGAGATATTTTATGTGCGTGTGTATGTATGTGTATATGTAGATAGATAGATAGATAGTAAGATAGATAGATAGATAGATAGATAGATAGATAGATAGATAGATGATAGACAGATAGACATTTATACTCTGAAATGGTACATCCAATGTGCTTAGTGACTGTCAAAATTTAATTTTAGAAAATATATAGTGTGTCCCTAGTATATGCTAAAAATAGATTAAAAAAGAAAATAGACTGTCCCTCTGCCCTTAGAGAATTGATATTCTAGTAAACTAGATCCCCATAAAAGTAAATAAATAAGGCTTTTATTTAAACAAACATGTAGAGATTTAAATTCTGACTGAAAATTATAAATATTCATGTCATATTAATGTAATACTTGGACGGTGTCAAAAGGACAATGAACAAAAGGATTAATTTGGGAATATGCCCTATATTTACTATGGGGTAAGTCTGATAACTTACAACTAGATACACCAAAGTGATTTCATTAGTCATAAACAATCAGTCATTTTAATTGCTAGAAGAGAGAGAAAAAAGTAAAGTGGTAATTGACCTCTTCTGCGTTTAATATGAGGATTAATATCAGTTAAAAGTATAGCTGTGTGTATATATTAAAAACTTGGACTCGAACAAGCATTTGCATGTCAATGTTCATGGCATTATTATTCACAGTGACTAAAAATGTGGAAACGCCCATTAACAGATGAATAGACACACAAAATGTGGTATATACATACAAGAGAATGTTATTTAGTCTCAAGAAAACATGCTAAGTGAAATACACCAGAAACAGGACAAATACTATATGGATTGCAGTTCCTAGAGTAGTCCAATTCATAGAGACAAAAATAGAATGGTGGTTCCCAGGGACTATGGAGGGTGGATTGGTGAGTTGTTGTTTAATGGTCATGGAGTTTCAGTTTGGGAGGATGAAAAAGTACTAGATATATGTGGAGGCGATGGTTTTAGAACAGTGCTAATGTACCTAATGGAACTGAATTGTACATTTTAAACGGTTAAAGTGGTAACTTTCATGTGAAGTATAAGCACAGTAAAAGAAAAATTCCAAAGGTGGGGGGGGCATCATCAATATTGTGAGGGCATGAAAACTGTTGTTTTCAAAGCTGTTATTCTAATTTGGTTTGAGTGTGAATCTCATATTCACATTCAGAAGCAAAGATTTGTGTTACTGTATTTACATTTCTTGATTGTATAACTGTGGTTTTGAACATTTGTTCCCCGAAACATCGGTGCTACCAGTACCAGTTGCAACAGTTTGGCAGTGATACTGTGGAGCCATATCTCTGCTTCTCAGCCTGCAAGGAGTACGTGTCAGAATCCCCCAGAAGATTCTGATTTACCTTTCTTTGGGGGCAGGCCATTAGTTGAATAACACTAACTGAAGTCTCCTAATCTAAGACAATATTGATTAAAGTTTAATCGAATGTGCTAAATATGCATGATCCTAAGATCATGAAGAATAAAGTTAATGAAAACAAAATATAAAGGCCATCAAAACAAAGTTTTACTATTTAAGTCTATATCATTCCCTTTTCCAAAGCGTAACAATGAAGGCAAACCTACATATTGATCTTTTAACCACTACTGCGTTGGATAACCTTGGACAAGTTTCTTAAATTCTCTAGGCATCAGGTCTGCCTCTGATGACAATAATATCTAACAAATTTCTTAGGAATATAAATGAAAAAGTGCATATGAAGCACTGAGTACAATGCCTGGCTCCCTGAAATCTCTCAGTGAATGTTCACAGTCCTTGTTAGCTCTTTCATCGGAATAGTTCTCTTTTTTCATCTATAAGATTATAGTAATCTCAGGCTCAAAATGTTCTAAGTCAGCACGCACAGTGCATATGTTAGTATAAGCACCATTCTATCGAACACTCACATATTTTATCATAGCCCTGAAACCAAATAGTGGACTTGACTTATCTTTCTAGGACTCACATTTAGCATCAATATAGAATACTAATTCTTCCTCTTATTTTAATGGAATACTTAAGTAATATTTATAAAAGCTGACAGTTAATGTGAGGACATTTTCTCCATTAGGTAATGACTATGCAAATTCTATCTTTGAAATACTATTTTTACTAAAATCTTAATAGATTGAGAAATAATCAGTATAACCACTTCGACTTCCCTCTTTTCAATGGCATAGTTCTCTTATATCAAAAAGGATCAGAAGAATTGGTATTTATGAGACATATTTATATGTAAAATAAATAGCATTATCTTAACACTCTATTTTGATTATTTTGTACATATTTTCCTTGCAAATATTAATCGATCGCTTGGTATTTCCCTTTCAGAAGCTGTAACAAATTTAAGAAAAACATAATCTCTGCATACACAGGTGTGAGATTCTGAGAAAGAAACCCTAACAGCACAGTTTGAAGAAGTTACAACCTTCAAGTAGAACCAGCATCAATTGATCCAAGAAGAGTTTTAAAAGAATATTTGCAAAAAGGGTAAGTGGGAGTTTTGGGTCCTGATCACACTATGCCATAAGAAACCATAAAATTAACTGAGGCCATCTTCTAGGAATTATCATATTTGAGAAGTGGGGATAAAATCTTGAAGTCCTTTTAAATAAAATCTAAAAATAATCAACAAGTCAGTAAAATCCCTTTTTTCTTCTTTGGCTTTATGTAAATTTGATTGCCTCTATTGTATCTGCTCAATCATTCACTCAATAAAGGTTTTATTTTATTATTTTGTTAGTTTCAAGTATACAGTACATTGGTTAGACATCTATATAGTTTATAAAGTGATCCCTCTAATTGCCCTTTCTCTTCTCTGTTTTTCCACCTAGCCAAGATATTAATGGTCACTAAATTTCCCATGCCATGCTCCCTATCCCAGCGACCATCTATCAATTACTCATTTGTACTTCTTTAACACTTCACCCCATTCTTGCTGTCCCCAAACGTCCATCTCCTCTGTCCGTCACCAAAAAGGACTATATTGGGGAGTCAGTGTTTGATTAGTTTGTTCTTTTTGTTGCTATGATTCTTCATAAAAGTGAAATTGTATGGTATTTATCTCTGTCTGACTTATTTCACTCAGCATAACCTCTAGGTCCATCCATATCAACAGGGCTGAGAGGCTTCCCTTCACTTTTTAAACCCTTCCTTCAGACAAGGCACAGCCCATTGTTTACATGTCTCTCTGGGAAAAGATATATGAAACAATCACACTCACTTAGACATTCATACACGCAAAGGACCCTTAATGTTCACGTACTGATTCGTACTCACACTTTAGCAAAGACACCAAACACCCACATCATTAAACAACTGAAAACACCTGGACGCTCAAGACATTTTCACACAGGGACATACATGCAGACATTCACGCATTTCCACCTGCCTGGATATCTACATGCCTGCCTCTCTCTTACTCAGACACACACACACACACACACACACACACACACACACACGAACACACACACATAAACACAAACACAAGAACACACACAGAAAACCAGAGAGTGGTAGCGAATATACCCAGCATGGGGCTTATTTGAACTCCATCAATAGCAAACTGTGCCGGGATTAGGGTGCCAAGCCCGTGACGGGCTCTCTGGTGCCACCAGAACTGTGGATCAACAGGATTGCCGTGTGGACTTGATGGGATGGTTTTCAGAGTCACAGAGATAGTAGCCCAGGACATTGGTGTAAGGTGAGAGGAAGTTGAAAATGACTAGCTCACCGGGTGCAGGACTACTTCATGAGAACATGTCCAACACGTGAATCACCTGATTTAAAAATGAGGTGAACTCAAAAGTAGGGATTTGACTCTCAGTACGCAGCTTCTTGAAGGGCAGAGGTGTTATAGCTTAACACTTTCTGCATGGGGTAGCCCAGAATGGAGAATTGAAAAGGAAGCTATGATGTTCACTTGATGCTCATTTTATCAATATTTTACAAAGGTGAAGATTTTTAAGAAAATGAACATTCTCATCGAGGACAAAGGGAACTTTAGAGGTCCACATAATCTTATCACTGTTTGGAATAATTGTTCTCTTTGTAAACATGTAAAGCAAAGGTCAATCTGGATCTCTGGATGACACTTGGTTATGGTTCTATGATCTAGGTTGAATTAATTTAGACTAGTAACGTGTGGCTTCTAAAATTATATACTGAAAAATGCAAAATTTTAAAAATAATGTTTCTTAAAATAAACATAGAATTCATTTTGACATAACATAGGCTATCAAAAAAGTGGTAAATCATAAAAACTCTTTTAGTAATAAATAATATGTAGCTATCACATCTTAAGACTAAAAGTTTTCTTGAGTTTGTATTATTTGAACAATTTCTGCTCTACAGCGTGAACTGGGTTTTACATGTTGCAACCGTTTTAAGAGCATGTATATCAAAGTGTGTTAAAGTTTAGACTTCCTATTTTGTCCTCCAGAGTCAGTATTTCTGCCTTATAATCCTGCATAATATTAATTGACTGGAAAAAAATTAATTTGCCTTTATAAGGAGCCAATTAACTTTTTGCTATCGATGTGACTGAATTTAACACTTTTAGAATAAATGTCAACGCATATATAGGCACATGTTTTCAATGTCGGTACCAGTGGAATTGTAGAAAAGAATTTATCATTGAGATGTTTTAAGATATTCCTGTTTTACTGGTACTTTAATATCATAGAGTTAGTGACTCAATTTCCTTGAGTTTGCTCTTCTGTCAAATAAAAATAATATCTACCTGACAGGATTATTGTGAAGATAAAATGAAAATATATGTACCTTGCACCAGTACAATGTCTGCCACCTGGTATCCAGTGATCCCCATCCTGGAACGAGGCAGTCCAGTGATTAACAATATGTATAGTAAAACGATGCTTTCTTTTCTTCTCCTTAATAAGTTTTTTTTTTTAACGTGAATTTTTATTAGTCTTTAAGTTGGTGGTTGTTGCTTTTGATGATGGTGAGCTGTGATGCCCAGCAGTAGCACAGTGAAAATTCTTGTCTTACATCCTTGAGAAATTCCATGCTTCCCACAAGAGGAATAGAGGCTTTATAATACGTGAAGGCTCTGTTTTGTTTTGGTCTCTAAAAGTAGATATGATATGAATTTATCAATGAGGTGGACTTTCAATTCTAGTTCAAGCTTTTCTGAATTAACATTATATTAATTATTAATTTAAAAAGTTAATATAGTTAAAATGACAATTTTGTGCGAGCGATGTCAGTTTTAATAAAGCTTTGGTGAATAATGTATCCATTAAAATGATAAAAACAAGCTTATAAAATGCAACATTATGTTTTTGGGTTTAAAATGCAACTGACAAATGATCTCAATATTCAGAAGTTTACATTTAGTTTCTTGCCAGATACTCTATATTTTCTAATTTTTGAAAGAGATACTTTAAAAAAAATCAGTGGTATAAATGCCCATCAAAAGATGACTGGATAAAGATGACATGGTGTATATATGGTAGAATATTAATCGGAGATTAAAAATGAAATTTTACCCTTTGCGATGACATGGATGGACCTAAAAGGTATCATGCTAAGTGAAGTAAGTCAAACTGAGAAAGACAAATACCACATGATTTCAGGTATATGTGGGATCTAAAGAAGAAAATAAACAAACAAAACAGAAATAGACATAGATACAGACGACAAACTTATGGATGCCAGAGGGGAAGAGTGATTGTGGTATAGGTGAAAAAGATGAAGGGATTAAGAAGACAAGTTAGTAGTTACAAAAGAGTCACAGGGATGTAAGGTATAGCATAGAGTCTATAGTTAATAATATTATAATAACTATGTATAGTGCCGAGTACTAGACTTATCGGGGGGATCACTTCGTAAGTTATATAAATGTCTAAGCACTATGCTGCATATCTGCAAATAATATAATATTGAATGTCAGCTGTAACTGAAAAGAAAATAAAGTTAAAATAAAAAGAGATTTTAAAAAATCTTGTAGAGATTAGAGTATATATGTGTTTATGTGCATATATTATGTAATATCGTTATAGAGTGAGTGTGTACACTTAGGTCAGACTGCCATAACAGCATATCACAGACTGGGTGTCTTATACATCAGACACTTATTTTCTCAGAGTTCTGGAGACTGGAAGTCTGAGATCAGGGCACTTGCATGGTCATGTTCTGGTGAGGACTCTCTTCCAAGTTTACAGAACACTGCCTTCTCACTTGTCCTCACTTACAGGAAAGTGAGAGCAAGCAAGCAAGCTCTTTGGTATCTCTTCTTGGAAGGGCAGTCATCCCCAAATAAGGGCCCCACTCTCCAGGCCCACCTAAACCTAATTCCATGCTAAAGGCCCATCTCCAAATATTATTCCATGGAGGGTTAATGCTTCGATGTATGATTTTAGGGGGATACAATTCAGTCCATGGTGTGTGTGTGTGTGTGTGTGTGTGTGTGTGTGTGTGTAAAATGTGAAGAATTTACTGAAAAAATAATGAAATTAAAATTACTGTATTTTAGGATTGCTTCATAATTAGATATAAGTGATAGAAAGATTTAGAATGCTCTCCTGAAAACAAAGTAGAATTTTCTTTCAAGATTGTTTTATTTTTGTCTCCAAGTTGAAACATTAGTGTACTTTTATTGGTATGTTAGGACTCACAGGAGATAGTTTCCTCACAATGGTTTACTTGTTCTGGACATATCATTAAAAGGCAGCCTGTCATTGTATTCTGGAGGTTTTCAACCATGGGTGGAAATGAAGAACTATATGAAAGTTACAATTCACTGTGAAACACAATAAGAGGAAGCATGTTAGAGAAACATTTAACTATGTCTGAACATAATCAGCATAGTTTTTAACTGTACTTTAATGGAAAGTAGAGCCACTCCAAAAACATGTGGAAGGATCCAGCATGCAAAAGTCTCAGCATATACAGAAGTATAAATAAGGAATATTGGGAGAATGTATTGATTTCAGAAAATTTTAGCAATTTATTCTTCCTAGAGTTAAATGGAAGTTACACAACAGTACCAATTGAGACTCAAGAGAAATTTGTTATCTTAGAAAAGAAACAAGTAGCCAGTTATTTGGGTCTAAAATTAATAGCAGTCATTTGAGCACCTGAGGAAGTACTTTTGACCTTCCAGAAGAACATTTGTAACAGTTGCAAGTTGTGCCTTGACTGTTTCAGTTCATTTCATAGTCTAACACATAAAGGCAATTTGGTAATCTCATTGCATCCTGCAGTTCATCAAGAAAATCTTACAGTAAGAGTCAATAGAATTGCCATAATGGATTCAGTAGTACTAGGATAATGAACAGGATTGTTTTGTTTTCTAGAAGGCACCCAGAAATTTAGATAATAAAACAGTCATGTTAAGTATTGGCAGAAGATACTACTCTTTGAATAAATGCAAATAACTGAATCTAAATGTGTATGTAGGCTTAAATTTGACCTAAAACATGGAATGAAATATTCCAGAAAGAAACTCAGGCTGATGATCATCTTCTTCATCAATCATCTCTTTACCATTTATCAATTATCATGCTTTCAAAGATTTTTAGAGAAATCCACAGCAGAGAGTTCCTGGGCCTCCTCATTGGTTTCCTCTTACTCTTGGGCATACAGTTAGACTACTTTTCTGAGCCTCATTTGCTAGGTGGAGCCGTTTGACTGAAGTCTGGCCCATAAAATACTGAACAATATGGTCTGCATCATTTCCCGCTCCTTTCCCCCTGTTAGATGTGTGAAATGGCAAAAAACCGAGGAAACCTTGGGAGCCGTATGTGTACAATTGTAGAAATAATGATAGAGAAGGAACTTAGGCCTCTCATTCATAGCTTGGAGAATAGCTACCTAACTAGGAATGCCCTCACTGAAGTGTTATATGAGCAAGTACTTTAGGGGCTTATCTACCATGTTAGCTAGTACCATTTCAACTAACAAAGTTTGTCAACATTTTTTTAGTATAAAACAACTAATGACATACTATATCAATCATTTTAGAAACTTTTGTCATTATATTGCAATATTTCCTAGTTTATCATTTTTAAAATTAATGCATTTAAAATTAATGCATTCAGCATTAATCATTGAGTTTTCTAAGATTCTTATCTCAATGTCGACTAGTCTCTTTGAAAAGAAAATTTACAGTTGGGCGGAATTCACCCATTCATGTTTAGATAGCTGTAAAAGTTATAAAGTCAGTTCGTATGCTGAGATTATTATGACTTTATTTATTCTCTTACATTATTTTCTCTGCACTTTTCTCTGAGTCTTCATCAATTTCAGCATTTGCTTCTTCTTTTAAGTGGTATGACTATGTAAGGGAGGAAAAATCATTGTCCCTAGACCATTCTGAGTTCTTAGCTGAGACTGTAATAAAAAAAAGAAAAAAAAAACCAAACAGATTAACAAGAGAAAAACAAACACAAATTTATTAACATGCATACATTATGTATACATGGGAGATACCTAGGAAAAATGAGCAGCAACTCAAGAGGTGAATTGAGAATTCAGAATTAAATATTAACTTTATAGGGAAAGGAAAGGAGAGTGTATAAGCCTCTTAGGAGAATAAATGGCTCTTTGGATAGATACATGAGTTCTTAGAAGAGTAGGTGGGAGATCTGATAGTTTGTGACAAAGTTTGCATGTCCTGTCCACTTCTAATCTCTTGTCCAATGATAAGAACCAATCTTTGCTACTTGATGAAGCTCGTAGGGAGAGGGGATCTATGACAATTGAGTTCCTTTTGGAGGATCTATCTTTAGGTAGATAAGGGGAGTTCAGAGAAAACCTCTCTCCGAATGTGCTGTTTTTTTTTTAAGTGCCTAAAACTCAAAGTAATCAATATATTAAAGTGGCATATTTTGGAGTGGCATGTCCTAAATTACTACAGTTGGAATTTAGGGTGGCATACTTGAAATTGAGCTAAATTCTTCAATTAAGACATATATGACAAATAATGCTTTCTTTTGTATTATTAGAAGGTATCATGACAAGGATTGGCCTTAGTGGGAAAGAGAACACTGTATAACTTGTAGTGCATGTCATTGATAAGGAAGAAAAGAGTAATAGCAACCATATAGCTGCTGACCTGAGGGAAATGTTACTTGAAGTTTCTCGTACTAGTTTAAAATATGCTAGAACATATGGCACTCTTCTACCTTGTAATGATATTTAAATAATAGTATACTGTAACCTTCAAGGTTTTCTTATTCATTTTATGTCTGCACATAAATTAATATGTATTAAATCCATTCGATATATGTATCTTCATTACTATATATCTATAAACATATTAATAACTATACAATATATATTAATGTTCGATGTTAATATTTTTTCAATGTCTTCATCTTTCCTCTCTCCAGATCTCTTTTTGTCAATGTTTATGAAAACTTTGAATTTAATTTATATATTTCACAATATTAATAGTACTTTTGAATGTTAATCTACTAATGTGCTGTGTCAGGTCTCTTCTCTAACAATTAGACATCAAAATGAGATTTAACAAGCAAATATTTTGTTAGGTGATATTCCTGTGTGAGAGAAATGATAAGGAAGCAGGATCAACCTTCAAACCAGGTGCCTTCTGATCTCAAGTGATAAAAAGGGCATGAACAATCCTAGCCTGTTGTGTCTTTTAAATGACTACACTGTCATTTAAATGAGCTTCAGCATGATGGGCAGGGGGTCCTCAATTCATAGTGAGATGGCACATAAGTCACGTGTCTCCCAGGAAGGGACCTGCCTTAGCATTTCTGCTTTTCTCACTTGTTATCTGTAGGCAGCACTTAGGAAGCATGACCTTTATGTAAACACAGTGGTAGACTTCAGAGGACAGCCACAGGGAACTTGGTCAATGTGCTTCCTATAGTTGGGGATCTGTGAGGCACAATCTCATTGCTACCATATGTCCATATCCGATGAGAGGTTTTCAGTCAATTACACATTTAGGTCTTTTGGAAAATAGTTGTACTGTCATCATCAGAAAATACATTTTATGTATCTTTCATTTAATCCAAACAGGAACATCCAATTTTTAATAGTAACTCAAACACATAATATTACTTTAGAATAGAGGGACTCTTACAGTTCGACTTGGTATTTGGAAGACTGACATGTGTCCTCCATCTCAGGATGATGGACTAAGACTTACACACACTGGGATTCACTTGTCATCTGTTTTACAGGTAAATATCATGGAATGGTCAATACATCTGGAATAGATCATAGAGTCTAAATGTGAATATTGATTTTGAATAGGAAATGCAGTATCTCACTAAGTTTTCCAAAAATTTTATCAAAGACAGTTATTTATAACTTCTCTAAACAAAAGTGCTAGCGATATAGTCATATCTTTAGAATTTATTTAAAATTGAAAGTATCAACATAGATTATCCAACTATTATACTTTGCATGGTTTAATGCCACACTTATGTTCATTTTTAAGGATTCATATGTTTTAAAATGCACTTTCTATAAAAATAAATTCAATATTTTTATTTTTACATATAGAAAAG
Source organism: Pteropus medius (assembly GCF_902729225.1). Lineage (NCBI taxonomy): Eukaryota > Metazoa > Chordata > Mammalia > Chiroptera > Pteropodidae > Pteropus > Pteropus medius. The sequence goes on from NW_024347671.1 coordinate 110,662, forward strand.
AAGCCAATGGACCAAACATAATTTTATTAATCTCTTGAACAAGTAGATATTATGCTAACTTTTAGAAAATATGTGGGGTCATTTTCAATTTCTAGTATTACACAAATATAATATATCAAATCTAAAATAAGAATACTATTTATATCTTAACATTTTTAAAAACGTCATAACCCCTGAGTGAAGAAAGTAATCTTATCAGTTCCCCATTAATGTAAAAAATTTACCCTTTGCCAATTAATGTGAATGGTTCTTATAACCAATAAAAAAGCAAAAAAATATATACAGTTTATATTTAAAAATAAGTTTTTTGAGTCACTTTCTTTTGAAGAATGAAAATAGAGTTGATAAAAATAGAGAACTATAAAGGACATAGAGTCTACCTCCTGATATGCAAAAGCTGAGAAAAAAGCATAAATTCAGATTCAGACAATCATGTTTGTGGACTATGAAGAATGAATTTTATAACAAGGCCAGAGAAATGGCATTTGAGCAGTCCTAGGTAACTGCTCATTTCAAGAGATTTAAAATTACCCTATACATTGAGAAACATTGTCATCATTCTTATATAACCCACACAAGTTTGGACTGAGGGATTTTTGCTGAGTAAGTACAATATTTCTTGCTTTTGAAGATTGAAAAAAGCTGTCTGTAAACTATTACTACAATATAAAATAAATCCCCATACAGAGAACATCGCTTGTTTGCTAACATTGATGTTTATTTTATTTTAGATTTATTGTCCAATATGAGAGATGTCTGTCTGTGAAGATTGACTTTTCTGCATTTTTAGGGCACTACAAAAATCTTGCTACAGAGATTGGTAATTTTGCCTCTTTAACTGTTGAAAGAGTGACGTTTTACAAATGATATTCTTGGGTGTGGTCTCAAGATCGTACTAAATCAGAATCTTTAAGTATGATCCAAAAAATCTGAAACATTTAATAAGTTATTCAGCTAATTCTTATGATTTTAAAGTTTGACAGCCAACAGCTAAGAGAGAGTAGGTAAACTCTTTTGAGAACAATAAATGAAACAAACACATAGACATCCTTAATGAGATATAGCTTTCATATAGTTTTCTGAACTTGAGGAATTGTTTATGATTCCGGGGCTTCCATTTTCATGTTTTTAAGTTGAGGAAACTTCATGGATCTGAATAGAAGCAAACTCTTAACAACAGTAAGCATAGTTTGGGAAGGATGTAAAAAGCAGTGACTAAGCATTTGATCCTTTCTTAATTTTATTACCTACAATCCATCTTAAGAATTCTGGAAGAGCTGGTATCTCTTTTCCGCTCTCTGTCTTTTGGAAACAGCTTTCCTCAGTTAAATATGTAAAATTAAATCACCCTGATGAAATTACTCCATCAAATAATAAGAGTTCTAGGTGGTGGGTTTTTTTTTTCCTATTTTCATTAAATTACCTCGTAGTAGATAAAGAAACCGTTTCTTAATTGGTACTGATTTGCGAATATATTGAATGCTAACATGTGAAACTAAATGAGATTTTTCTCTCTGTAGAAGGAAACTAATAGAGTCCGATCAAATCTCAGTGTAGCTTTATAGTATCTATTTACACTTTTATATACTAAACCATATGGCATTTAAAAGAATTATGTTTCACATGTAACATTTACTTTTATTATTACTACATGAACCCAATAATAAAGTGGATTTTAAATTGTAGAATAATTGTGTCATCTATATGTAAAATGTGAAACCTGGGTCTTACATTTGAAGTTGCAAATTCTGTTATTTTAGTACAGCCATTATTCAGAGGACAAAGATGATGAAAAGTATGTGATTGAGAGAGATTTATCGTAATCTATATTTTCAAAAAATAATAATCAATTTGAAATGTTAAACAGATACCTATGAATTAGTTTATTCGCCTGTGATAAAATATGTGGTAGTATTTTGCCTATAAATTCTGTAGCGGTTATCTTGCCAGGGTTGTACTTCATCTGCAAAGATTTACTTCTAAACAAGGGATTTGGAGTCATTTGGATCAATTTTCTTCATCCTAAAATGCAGCTGTTTGTATAAAATCCTTACAATGTTATGTGATTCAGCAATAAAAAGTATCAAGCCATAGATGGGATACGGGAAGCTAAAGTATAGATTGTTAAGGAAAGAAGCCAGTCCACAAATACTACCTCCTTACTATATGATATAAACTATTTACATTCTAGAAAAGGCAAAAGTATACACACAGGAAAAATGATCAATGGTGGTGAATTCAGGGGATGGAATGGATGAATAGATTAAAATAGGAGATTTTATTTGGTCCCCGAAACTGCCCTCTCTGTATGATTCAGTAATGGTGGACACATGACATTATACATGCGTCTAAACTCTGTAGCACATACAACACAAAATATGAAGCTTCGTGTAACCTGCGGACTTTAGTTAATGTATCCATAAAGGTTCATCAATTGCAACAAATGGACCATATTAATGCAAGACATGAATAATAAGGGAAACTGGAGGTGGGCGAAGCACATGAAATCCTATACTTTGCACAATTTTTCTTGAAACCTAAAACTACTCTAAACAAAGTTCATTAATCTTTAAAAATATGCAGCTGGTTTACATGTGAAATTCAGGGGTGGTGGGGACAGTGCAAACAGGCAGATAATGAAGCAATATTTAAATTTGACATCTATTAAAACTGAGGGTTTTAATTGAATTATTATCTAGTCTCTGTTTAAGTATTAATTTAGGTAATTTTAAATTTCAGTCAAAATTTGCATGATTTGTGTAAGACGGTCAACAATGCCCAAAATGGTGTTCTTGGGGGAAAATATAGGAGCTAGCGCTGCCATCAGGAATATATCAGGAACATAGGCATCTAACCCAACTCAGATAAAGCTTTGAAAGAACTTCTGGTGAAAGCCTTTCTGGAGGACATTTCTAAAATATGAAACCATCTGTCTCTCCAATGTTCTTGGTCCCTATCTGCTAAAGATATAACCATTTGCTCAAGCATGATGTTAGCGGTCTTTTTCTGGACAGTGGGAATCCAGTTGATCTCTTGACTCTTCAGCTTCATCACTACAGCTGTATAGTTCCCGTACTTGTTTCAAGTGCCACTTTTATTGTAGAAGATTTTCTCAATTCTATCAGCAGGAAATCTAGGTTTTAAGTGTAGAATTCTGGAATTTCAGACACTCAGCAGCTACTTGTCTTAAAAATCAATTGGAAGAAGATTAATGATATACTATTTATTATAAAATAATGAATTACAACAATATGAATTAACAGCAAGAGAAAGATTTTTTAAAGCCTTTTAAGAAATCCTTTATTTGGCCATCATTTATTGCTTCTGAAATTAATCAATAGATTTAAATTGTACTCAAGAGAAAGAAAAGAAAATACCTTTCAGTTAGTTCACTCTAAGACATAAATAGTTAGTCAGCTCATAGATCAAGCCCATAGATTAAACCAAGTCAGATGAAGCTTTAAAAGTCTTCTATTGCTTGCCAAATGTGAAAGTTTATGGAATTCACATAAAATTTTGAATTTAGTTTGCCTTTAAAATCAAGCTGGGCGTATATTATTGCATAGGAGTTAAATAGAATTGCAGGGTCCAATTGTTTACTTCCACCACTTTCCCTATGAATTTATGTTCAGTTCATTCTCTTCAGTTTTGTTATCTTTCTAGCCTCTCTGCCATCGGATTTTATGGATCTTGACTTCTTTTTGCTTCATTTTGTATTTAAATTATATGTGACTCCAAAGGGAATATATAATTTGCCCCAGTCATGTCACTGGTACTTTGCAGGGCAGAAAACAAAATAAAATGGGTCTTGCCTGGCAACAAATAGAACAGAATTACAATTTTATAATCTAATGCTCATTATTATAGAGACTCATTCAATTGTAGCCTGGAGAAAATTGCATTTTTATGGTGTGTTTTGATTCTGGTAGAAAGAAGTGTGTTGGAGCAATTAAGACAAAGATTACTGAGGAGCTTCTTTGTCTAGAAGTAAATCTGTTTTAAACATTTATTAACAAATAAAATTTGAAATGCTTTTAGTGGTATGAATTGGATGTAAATTCTTTCTTAAATTAGGCCACTTAATTTCTCTGGTATTAATAATTTCTATCCTTATTGTAGAAAACTACAATTAGTTTAAAATAAAAGATGGCATTATTTTATGTTAAAGCTGAAAGTTCATTAGCTGCAGATTTTATATTTCTATACTGTATAAGGATGAATAAACTAAATATGGAAAGCACAAAATCTATCTCTTACCTCATGTATTAACAAGACAGACAAGTAAACAATTGAAGCAATGTCTACTTCTACAAAAAAGACATTTAGTTTATGTCTACCATACATTTTCTTGTGTCCAAGTTAAGTTGTATGCAATTTGTTCTGTCACAAGTTAGTAATTCATTGCTCTTATTGTTGTAGCCATTTGTATTAGCTATCTATTGCAGCATAACAATATTAATACAAAGTTAATAAGTTAAAAATATACATATCTTTTGAAGTTTCTGGAGGTTAGAAATTAGTCACCTGTTTTCTCTGTTTAGTCTTATACAGGTTGAAATGCGGGATTGGCCACTGCTAGGGTCTCATCTGAGGCTTGAATGGAGAATGGTATATTCCCAAACTCATGCGGATTTTGGTAGGATTCAGATACTTGTGGGACATTGGACTGAAGGCCTCGGTTCCACGCTGACTATTGGTCAGACATCACCTTCAATATCCTGTCACGTGGATAATTCCATGTATTCACTTGATTAAATCCAGCAAAGAAAATAGAGTCTTCTAGAAAGAATGATGTTATAAGCTATAATCATATGTTACATAATCACTGAGGTGACATCCCATCTACTCTGCCAGTTTCTACTCTGCCAGTTTCTCTGTCTGGCCCTCATGCAAGAGGAGAGGACAGAAAGACCAGTAGGGGGAGATAATCAAGGTCCTTTTTAGAGATTATTGCGTTTCCATAGCTCTCTCATTTTAAACCTTTTCAAGTTTTTCTTTCACAATCACCATGGTCAACCTCGAAGCAATGTGACCAACAGCATATTGTCTTCATGTCTTTTTATAATCTAAAATGTCATATACTGGATCTATTCATAAGCAAAGCAGTCCATCACAACCAACTTTAGTGTCAATTTGTAAATGCCTTCCTTTTTATGGTAGCCTATCCTTATTTTTTGTTCGAAGTTAACAAAGTTACGCTTTGTTCAGTGCACTCGCATTATGACAATGACTAAGTAAATTGCTTTTAGAATATAATTTTATTACCTCAGATATCTTACTTAAATGAAGTATCTGAATGTTTTACATGAAGTAGTCAGGACACTTCAATTGGAAGGAATAGAAATCTTAGATAAAGAAGAAATAAAAGGGAATTTATTTATTTTTCCATAAAGGACATGATAAGTTTACCAAGCTTTAAGTACAGCAGCATTTAAAATGTTAGGCTAAGAGTATGGGATCTATTTTCAACCCTATGGTATTTCATTTATGTTGATACCATTATCAATAAAAACCTACTTAAAGGGTACAAACATCAAAATCCTAGCCAAATAAATAAAAATAAATATAAATAAAAAAATAAAACCCAACCAAAATCCAAGAAACCAAAATAAATATGTTTTTTTTTCTTCCCTAATAATTAACAATAAAAATTCTGGGCCTGATTTTCATTTGCTTTGCATGAGATATTTATCACACATGAACACTGAGCAAAGAGGATAAATAAAGTGTCCTCACTGGCCAGAGATAGGTAATGTGTCTGTCCATATCACCTAGATATTGGGTCAGTCCTACACGAACCAGTTAGACTGAGAATGGAGGAGGTATGATTATCCAAGCGATATCTAAATACTGTTAACAAAGAAGGCAGAAAGGATACAGGAGAGTAAAGTAACATGAGATATATTTATTGACCCTAAAATTAATATGTGGACCACCATCAGGTGCTGGAACATCTATAAATAAGATAGATTGCTTTACACTTAGTCAATCAGTATATAGATTATAGTGCCAAAAAACATAGCAATTTGAACAAGATGTTTATGAAAGTTAATTTTCCTGACTATATATGTGTCTGAGGTTTTTTTAAATAAAAAGGTTCAATGTAGGTACCAAGTAATTGCCTAGTGCAATCAAGATTAGAAGAACTGAGCAAATGAAGATAAAAATGTAGGGTGGTATTAAAAGAGTAAGTATTAGAAAAAAGAGAGAACATGGGAAAGACATAACAATAGGATCAATCTTATCAGTTTGGGAAAAGAAGCTAAAAGTTATTAGAAATCAAATTGGTTAGATAGATCGACTAGAATACAAAAAGGCTGAGAGACTTTGTTAAAATTTTGTATTCAGTAATCTTCTAAATCTATTGAAGCTGGATAATATAAATACCAGTGAATTATAAAAGTGAAATGAATTGCATCGTTTTTGAAAATAATGTTGCGATAGCCACTGACACACATTATATAATGAAACTGAGATTTTGAAATTGAATCAATGTGTTTTTGAAAATGTATTTTTGAAATTAGTAAATAGCATGGTATTGCGTACATATTGTGGCTATAGTTAAACAAACAAGTGAATTCAAAATAAATTTGAATTCTGAGATGCCGTCTATTCAAATACTTTTAGTACAGTTGCAGCTTTACAGCAAAGCTCCAGTAAGGACCAGAAAGAAACATTTGAAAGCCATTTGCTTAACTATGATAACATCGGCAACATAATAGTAACATTTTACTTTAGCAAGGTTGAGGTAGCAAATTGTATCCCTCTATTGCTTTCAGTCCAGATGGTGCTTTAGAGAAAAGTGAAAATAAGTTTGTATGATATTTGGCAGATGTTAAAGTAGTAGAGCAGTGTGTACCATTTGAAATTAAAAACAATGTAGGGGACAAGATATTTTTAAAGGAGTATTGGCATGCTTTGGAACAAAGGTTTTTAGGGCTGGAGTCTTAATGTAGTACTTCCTAAAAAATTCAGCAGATAATGTTTTTCAATAATCCCTCACATAAACTAACACATTTTATTATGAAATTCAGGATTCCATCATGGAAAAGTGGACAATAAAAAATTACCGATTTTCTCTAAACTTGTAGACCTCCTCTAGTCAGTGAATTTGCAACCAGAGGGACTAGGGCTGGTGTAATTTCTGCTGCTGCCATCAATCAGAGTATTGTGTACTCCATTGTTTCAGGAAGTGGAGAGGATGAGTAGATGCTTACTCAGTTGGTATTTCCACCATAAACCAGTCAACTTGGATTTGAAATTAATTTCAGGATGAATTATTGTTTACTTTATATTTCTAATAAAAACTTGTCCAGCATAAATGAATTGGTAACTAGATGCTGAATCTGACTAAAAATTCCATTATAGTAACAAAAGTGATTTCCCTCACCCTGACCCAGCAAATACTAAATATTCAGTTCTGGAAGCCTCCTCCTCCTCTCATAGGGATATTTTCATAACATTTCTTCTAAATTAATGCATCCTACTTTCATCTTTCAGTCATAATTATTGCCTTATTAGAATCTCTTCCCACTGTTCTGTACCATCCAAGACCTGTATTCCATGTCCTACCTTAGGTAAACCCAAATAAACTTTAAAATCATAAATAATTATGATTTCCCTAAGAGCTATATCCATGATAAAAGACATTTATAGTGTATCATATTTCCTCAAGCAGTTCAATTAGACATACAATTAGTAATTGTAACTAGGTGAATCATTTAAGTTTTGTCTACCCATCATGGTTCACTGAGAGTAGAATTGTTTGTGAGCCTGTAGAAATAAGTCCAGGGCGAACACCTTCTCCACAATTCTTTGTTTCACCTACCGTTTACAGCTTAGTTGTCCTCTGTTTCTTCCTTGTAATAAGCTGGATGCCCTGGCATGATATGTGTAGTCAGAAAATAGTCAATAGATATTTAATAAAATATTAAATATGTAATAAATGAATGAATGTTAATTCTGTTAAAACAGTTTGCAAAGAAATTATAAAGGCCTTTTTCTAGCACTTCAACAGCCAAACATTACAAGAAATTACTGCCCCTCAAGCAATTGCTCAACATCATAATTTTCTTATTGCTTTCTTCTTTGTTTTTACTGTAGTGCTGTGCCTCCTCTCTAAATATTGCTAAACTTCCTTCTTCCTCAGACTTCCAACATCTGACTGAAATTATGATTTCTCAATCTGTTCTGTTACTATCTTTCTCCTTTTTTTTTTTCTATTAGTGGTAAGAGAATACTAGAAGTCAGGTTTTTATTTCAAATAAACAGATGCTATAGTTACAGCTATCACAGAAAACTGAAGGCAGCTAGGGTGGGATGTGATCAACTCCCACTTGACTATGTTGCATTTAAGATGTGTGCCACATCCAAGTAAAAATATCCAGGAAGCAACCAAACCTCCGAAATGTGCTCGAACTATACAAAGTAGCTTTGAAATGTCCCCACCCATATGAGGCAATATAACACTAGGGATCGAGGCCTGATTATGGAGCCAGCACGCCTGGGCTTGGATCTCTGCACACCTGTAAGCTTCAGTAAGTTAACTGTGACTCAGCTTCCTTTACGTAATGATGGGTAAAACACTACTTACTCCAAGATTTTTGAGTAAATTATGTAAAGTGCTTAGAATGCATCACGTAAAGTGCAATACGTAAATGTCTACCCCGGGTAGAAATAAAAAAGGTCGTCTAGTTCCAAATTATCATAAACACGATTACTTTCTGAGTCGTGTTCCATGAAAGGTGTAATCGACGTAACTCACAAAGAACAGGGGACTTTAAGCAATCTGTTTTGAAGTATCAGGCTTCCAAGGCAAGTTTTAAGCACATGCTTACAATAAAGCTATTTTATGACACAATTAGCAGTTATCAACTTTCTCTGAGGTTAACTGTAATTCAACAGATGCCATTTCCTAACCACCAGACTATACTTTGTTGCACAATAAACCACCTCATATCTTTCAGCAAGAAAACACACTAAATTGGAATAATAAATCACCCAATGAATTATGATCGTTGGTTTTTTTTAAAAATATTTCTTTGGGGGACAGGACACTGACTCGATTTATTCTTTTCTTGTCTTTTTCTCCTCTCTTCTCCTTTCTTCTCCTCTCTTCTCTTCTCTTTTCTTTTCAATCCTATGGCAACATGAATTCATAGAGAAAGGGCTCCAGCTGCTCAGGTTCCTTTACATTCATTCTCACAAAGTGTGCTTGTCTGGGAGGAGCAGGCTGGCACTTCAGTTGATCTCAGGTACCTTTCATTTGGCTTCCTTCTTTTTTGATCACTTTTCAGGAAACGATCATGGCTATAAGAGTGCTTCATATACTCAATATGTACATTAATTCTCTTGGCAAGAATCTTGCCCTTAACTTGTTTGTTTACAGCTATGCCAACTGTATGCTGGGTAACATTGTAAACTCTTCCAGTTTTGCCATGGTAACATTCGTTGGGGAATTCTTTTTTGAACAGTGCCCAGTCCCTTAATGTCTACAATGTCACCTTTCTTGTAGATTTGCATGTATGTAGCCAAAGGAATAACTCCATGTTTTCTAAAAGGCTTAGAGAACATATGGCAGGTGACTTTCTTCTTTCTCTTTGTGTTGGTCATTTTGGAAAATTACTGGAAGATGGCGGTTCTGGCCAAAAGGTTGTTCTGATACTTTCTTTCTGTGATTCTATCAGTTCTATTCCTTGAAGATGCCAGAGTGGCTCTACTTATGACCCTCTTTTCCTCACAATGACTTTTTGTACAAATCAATTCATTTATTTATCAAATAAATGACAAATGTTTATTGAGCATCTATTATTACATAATAAGTATTCTCCCTGCCATGAGGGATAGAGTAATGAAAAAAATAGATCTTTGCCGTCATGAACTTTAACCATCCAATAAGTGGAGATAGACAATAAAAATTATTAAACTGATAAATATACAGCATTTAATTAGTAATACATGCTGTGGAGAAAACTAAAGTGAAGAAAAGACTGAAAGAAATATTGGAGAAGAATCACATAGAAGGAAGGTAAATAGAATGAACATTCAGAAGTTTAATTTACTCACCTTCAGAGGTGTTCTAGATCCTGTTTAGCTTGGCATTTTCTAAGTTACTGTGTTTCTCAGTTTCCACATTGATTATTTCCCTTTAATCTCAAGGAATAACTACACCTTGCTAATTCAGCTTGCCCACTAAAGTGTCCTTCCTTCATTGTTTTGGGATAAACTCCTATTTTACAAGGCTCAATTCAAAAGTCATCTCATTTTTGAAACTCTTCTTAATCATTCATTATTCCTGTATCATGAGAAACAAATACATCTAGCCTGTGAATTCTCAAAGTCTAGGATATAATATTATCCGATTTCATACTGCTCAGTTTCCATCTCAAGAGCAAGGCACCATGTGAGTGATCTCAGTGAAGATACAATTTGAGATGGATCTTGAAGGAGAGAAGAGTATGGATAATAGTATGGAAATAGAGAAGATCGATTTCAGGGAAAATAGTGAACAGTCCTTGGCTTGTATCTAGTAAATTATGATTGATGTTGAGAGGAAGCCGTATTTGACTCTCAAAATACGCCTTTTGTGGTATTGGTTATTTTTAGCTATTTTTTCTTTTTCTTTCTTTTTTCTTTTTTTTTATGAAAATAAAGCTTCAGAAAAGCTTCTGAACTTTTCCGATAACTGCCTAAAAGACGTTAAAGAGTACCTGCTCTGTAAAGGGTCCTGTTATCATAGACAACTATAGATTAATATGAACTAGTTATGATAGTCAGGGAGAAAACAGCAAGTTCCATTTGATCTAAGTCTTCTCTGTATCCCATTGTTAAAGATGGCCCAACAAATATTTGTTTTACAGCATATGATTTTCTATCTCCATATCAATTGCTGTCCTACCCTTTGAAGTCCAAAACCACAACCTCTCACTTCTTTATAGCTCCAGATATCCTGTAGGACTTAACTGCATAATCTGTCTTCTAGTCTCACATTCTTATGGAACTCTTGCATTTGCATGCATAATAAATTTGGTCGTTTTTGTCCTGTTTGTTTCTCATATTAATTTGAGTTTTAGTTCTTCCAGAAGACCTTAGAAGGTAGAAGAAAAATTAATTTTTCTACCCTGCTGTGCATTCTCTGAGGTTTTTTATCAGTGAAATGTGGTCATGTTATTTATTGCTCTATTGAACTTTACCTTTTTTACATTTATTATTTATATACAAAAATCATACTGTGCTTACTATTAGTGTCTCTTTGTATGACTTTAGCTAAAATATATGAAATTCTGACTTGCACTAATAATCATAATTTTATACTTCTCAGTGATTATGACTTGCATTCCTGATGCATCAACTGTGGGCAGTAAGACTCTGTATCAGCCACTGTCATACAATCTATCTCCTAGGGCCCTTTTGCCCTCCATCAACATTCTCATCGAATCCTTGACTAGCATTTGCCCTTGAACCACTTACGAGGCTTTGCCTCGCAGAATCAGAGTGTCCTGCATTGTTCCTTACGAATTCAGGATTGTTTCAGGGAGGTATCAGAGCCAAGTTACAGAAAAAGGAAAACACTCTGACGGGGCAGATATATCCAACTGTTGGCAGCTGCCTGGGTCACGGGTGCCATATTTTTACCCGACTCCCAGAAGACGGGTGCCTCCCTAATACCCTTTGTCCGTGACGAGAATGTTCATTCCTCCATAGCGCTGCCTTATTTGGTCAACTATTGAGAAATGGAGCATCGAGTCAGTATCACAGCTTACTTTTCGTGTCTCCATTGTGGGCTACCCGATCCCGAAAATATGAGGCTGTAACAACTCTGGCCTTTGAGAAGCCGCCTTCTGAGAGTCGAACCCATCCCTTTCGAGATTATCTCCTATTCCAATCAGGGGATACACGTGATCCACATGCTCCCATGAAATGGTCATGCACTCGGTCTGCTAGTCATTTTCAACTTCCTTTCACCTTACACCAATGTCCTTGACTACCATCTCTGTGAGTCAGTGGAAAACCATCCCGTCAAGTCCACACAGCAATCTAGTTTGTCCACGTTTCTGTCGTCACCAGAAAGCCTGACTTGGAGTTGTTGCCCCAAACCCAGCTGCGGTCTGTCATTTGTAGCATATGAAACCTAGCCAAATTACATGGCTTCAGAACCTCAGAAAAATGTCAGGTGTGCTAGGTCATTAGCCAATATCCATTGAGTCCATTGCTTGCTCATCATCGTCACCCTGGCGCTGAACCTCTTTACAAATGTTGTTGTCCTCCCACCGCCCTGAGGCTCTGGTCATTCCCAGTCAGTTGTCTGAGCCAAATAATTCAATTTTGCTTGTTTGCTTTTTTACATTGTGCCTTCTTTCCCAGGTCCACATGGGAATGAAACCGGAAAGTCCATGTTTCTTTCAGTGACATCTTTCCCTTCACTTGGCGGGCTGTGGGTCCACTCAGAAGAGCCAGGTCACAGCATGTTAATGTGAGGTGTTCAGCCAGTGAGCGGCAGAGTTTGGAGTCCCAGGAAAACACAGCACCAAAATTCCCAAGGCTGTTCGGCGACCACTCTTTTTTCAGTCTAAGCACTAGTGGCTACGCTTGCCACTCAGCCAAAGGAGTCAGCCTGTGGTATTTGGGCCCACAGATTGCAGTGCAGATACGGCTTGAGAGGAGAGTGTTCAATGCAAGGCAGGTGAGGGTAGCCTCTTGATAGGCCAGCAGCTAACGGCAGGCCTTCTAGCAGGTTCCAGGCAGAAATACTGAGCCTTGGCTCTCTTGCAGTTTCCAGGCTCTCTGGGGCCAGTGGAAAGTGCTCTAGTCTGGTCTGGCCTGAAGCTGGGAAAGAGGTGGTGCTACTCAGTAGTGGGGTCCACAGCCCCGTGTGATATTGTTGGAGTAGCAGCTGTAGGCAAGAATATGAAGTTCAGGACACACAAATACAAACTTGGCTATTGAATTCGGCCCTTTTCTCATGGCTGTATCACAGTGGTTATCACTGACTTACTGGCTTTAATGACAACAGAGATGAAGAAACGAATTCTCAGGGAAGGCTTAAGTCAAGAGCTGCCCAGGGGCTCTCTTTCAAGCTGGGGGCCAGGCCTGCAAAGGTTCCCGCACTGGAGGGTCTGGGAATCACTACACTTCCCCTTTCCGGACAATAAGCTGCTGGCAAGACACCGAGGAAATGGAGGGGTAGCCAGCCACTTGGGTTCCCCTCCCCTCCCTGGTTCAACAATATTCATGCTTTCGCTTGAAGCCTCTGGGCTGACAAACAGGGGACCAGAAGCCACTCTTTGAGCCAGGCACCTTCCTGTCTGAATGTTTTGCTTTCTCCCTGGCCTTGTCTTCTCTTGGCTCTTCTGCAATCTCGAAGCGGCCAGGCCCAGGGCAGGCAAAAGTCCAGAGGAGAGCTGTGGCTGGGCAGGGGCTAGTTGCCCTCAACTGAGCCTCTCTGGGCCCCTGGACTGGCTCAGGTGAGTTGCCCAATTAAAGCTCCTAGGAGGGAGTATTAGCTCAATAAGTCATAGCTGTTGTGCATGTACTTGATGCCGGCCAGGCCATGGGGTCTCCCCTCCCCCAGCCTTTACTGTGTCTAGCCATCCCCCCAAGCCCTGTTCTTTTTTTCTGACTCCGTCATTCCATTGGCCTTCTACTCTCAGCTTCCACCTTCACACCCAGTCCCATTCCAACTCAAGAAAATTTTCCAGCAGCCACGTCCCTTTTCATTCAGGCTTCTTTAGCTTTTGCAGGCAATTTGACATTCCTGCGTTCACCCATTCTCCCATCTTCATCCCCCCAACAGCCACTCCTAAGTTCCTCACCCCACCTGTTTCACAGCCCATTCTGTTCGGTTTTCCACAACTCTCATTCTCCCCTTTGCCACTCTTGCCCCACACAAAAAGGCTGTGGGATGAAAGAAAGCACCTAGCTTCTGGGTGCAGGCACATCTTCAGGCCCACTGCCCAGCCAATGTGGGGCAACAAGGGACAGGATTCTGGATACATTGAGTTTGGTGTTGTCTCATTCAGTCTGGCTAGTGACTCAAAATGCAAGACCACATGTACTTACCCAAGCTGTCCTGCCAGGCACACTCTCTTTCGTCCTTTAGCAAGAAATGTCAGAGGATTGAGGAGAGTACAGAAGGCCCAGGCTTGCAGCGGCCCTGAAGTGAAACAGTAGGTGTCCTCAAGGGCCTGGCTGGGATGCTAGCGTGACTTTGGGTGTCTTTCTGTGTCTGGGTCAATCAGGGACAGTCAAGGCCAGCCTTATTGGCCCTTTCTGAAGTGAAACCAGGAAGGCCCTGTTTCTTTCAGTGACATCTTTCCCTTCACTCGGAGGGCTGAGGGTCCGGTCGATAGGGCCAGGGTCATGACATGTTAATGTGAGGTGTTCAGCCAGTGAGTGGCAGAGGCTGGAGTCCCAGGAAAACGCAGCACTGAAATTCCCAGGGCTGTTCGGCAACCACCCATTTTCGGAATAAGCACTGGCGGATGCACAAGCCACTGGGCCGAAGGCTTCAGCCTGTGGCATTTGGGCTGACCGTTTGCGATGCAGACAGGCTTGAGTGGAGAAAGGGTTCTATGCCAGGAAGGTGACGGTGACTTCCTTGTAGGCCAGCTGCTAATGGCTGGCCTTCTGGCACTGGAGGCCAGGCAGAAGTTCTGAGTTTTGGTTCTCATGAGGTCTCCAGGAATTCCGGGGACAGTGGAGAGTACACAATCTGTTCCTCCAGGTGGCCTGGAAGATTCAGTAGTTGGGAGCCTCAGCATCTTGTGGAACTGATGCATCTCAGCGGTAAACAGGAATACTGAGCACACTCATATGTAATCAGGATACACAAATTCAACCTTGGCTACTGAATTCAGACTTCTGCTCATGGCTCTGCCTCGGCAGTTATCACTGGCTTACCGCCCATAATGCCAGCAGGGATGAAGAAAGCAGTTCTCAGGGAAGGCCCAGGATAAGACATGCTAGGGTGATCTATTTCACGCCCGGGGACAGGCCTGTAAAGGTCCCGGCACTGAAAGGTCTTCGAGTCACTCACTGCTCTGCCTATTCCTGGACAATCGGCTCCTGGTAAGACACCGGGGTATCCTGTCATTTGGGTTCCAATTCTCTCACTGCTCTGACTGTCCGCTTCAACCATATTCATGCTTTCGCTCCAGGCCTCTGGGCTGAAGAACAGAGTTCCAGGAGCCACACTTTCAGCCAGTCACCTTCATGCCTGGAGATTTTTCTTTCTCCCTGGCCCTGTCTTCACTCGGCTCCTCTGCAATCTTGAAGCGGCCAGGCCCAGGGCAGGCAAAAGCTCAGAGGGGAGTTGTGGCTGGGCAGGGGCCAGTCGACCTCAATTGAGCCTCTCTGGACCCCTGGACTGGCTCGGGTGAGTTGCCCAATTAACGCTCCTAGAAGGGAGGGTTAGCTCTGAATAAGTCACAGCTGCTGTGCATGTACTTGATGCCGGCGAGGCTGTGGGGTCTCCCTTCCTCCAGCCTTTTATTGTGTCTAGCCATCACCCTCAAGCCCTGTTCTTTTTTTCTGACTCCATCATTCCATTGGCCTTCTACTCTCGGCTTCCACCTTCATGCCCCGTCCCATTCCAACTCATGGGAATTTTCTAGCAGGCCATGTCTCTTTTCCTTTAAGTTTCTTAAACTCTCGCAGGCAATTCGACATAATTGTGCTCAGACATTCCCCATTCTTCATTCCCCGGACAGCCACGACTCCGTTCCTCACGTCACCTGTTTCATAGCCCACTTCTGGGCAGTTTTCCTCATCCTCTATCCTGACCCTAGACAATCTTGTCCCCCAGAGAAGGTTTGTGGAACCCAAGAAAGAGCCCAGCTTCTGGGAGCAGTCCTGCCTTCAGGCTCACTGCTCAGTCAGGCCTCCTTGAATCACAAAGCCCGTGCTGGGCTCTCGCCCGTTGGCAAGAGGAAGACCTAGTTCTTCTGACTTTAAGGGTTCTGCCCTTAAACTTGGGAAAGCAAGCACTCATGGGCAGGCTTTGCGCCTCCCGGTGGCCACTTGCATGCATTACATGAAGCTCCCATAGAATGTTTCTGGGCTGTGCTGTGGTGGGCAGCGGTCCATTTGAGCAGATTTCTTTGATTCGGTTCTTGGACTTATTGAAATTTAGATCCTTGATGTAGGCATGGGCGGAATCCAAGTTTATATCAGTTTCAGGTCCATGACGTCATGATCTGATAGTTACACACCTCCGAACGTGTTCTCTGCAAAGTGTCTGGCTATCGTCTGCCACCCAGCAAACACTCACATTAGGGCTGAGAGGATTCTCCTCACTTTTTATACCCTTCCTTCACACCAGGCCTACCCAATGTTTAGAGGCCTCTCTGGGGAAAAAAATATGAGACACTCCCACGTTCATGTGGATACTGATAAAAACAAAGGACGCTTTATGTTCACATGCTGATTTGCACTGACACTTTAGCAAAGAAACCAAACACCATATCATTAAACATCTGAAAACAATCCCGGAGTCCCAAGAACTTTTCACACAGGCACACATGCTGACCTTCAGCCGCTTCCACCTGCCTGGATATCCACACAGCTACATCTCTCTCACACAAATGCACACCATCAGGTCCTGGAACATCTTTAAGTAAGATAGATTGCTTCACACTCGTCAATCAACATATAGACTATAGTGCCAAAGAACATTGCAATTTGGACAAGATGTTTATGAAAGTTAATTTTCTTGACTATATATGTGTCTCGGGTATTTTTTCTATAAAAAGTTTCAATGTAGGTATGATATAAATGCCCAGTACAATCAAGATTACAAGAACTGAGTAAATGAAGATAAGAATGTAGGTTGGTATTAAAGGAGTAAGTATTAAAAAATAAACAGATCACGTGAAAGTCATAATAGGATTAATCTTATCAGTTTGGGAAAAGAAGCTAAAAGTTATTAGAAATCAGACTGGTTAGATAGATCGACTAGAATACAAAAAGGCTGAGAGACATTGTTAAAATTTTGTATTCAGTAATCTTCTAAATCTATTGAAGCTGGATAATATCAACACCAGTGAATTATAAAAGTGAGATTATTTGCATCGTTTTTGAAAATAAAGGTAAGATAGCCACTGACACACATTATATAAGGAAATTGAGATTTTGAGATTGAAACAATGTGTTTTTAAAAATATGGTTTTGAAATTAGTAAATGGCATAGTACTGGGTACATATTGTGGCTATAGTTAAGCAAAAGAAGTGACTTCAAAATAAATATGAATTCTGAGATGCCATCTATTCAAATACTTTTAGTACAGTTATAGGCTTTACAGTAAAGCTCCAGTAAGGACCAGAAAGAAACATTTGGAAGCCGTTTGCTTAATTATGATAACATCAGCAACATAATAGAAACATTTTACTTTAGCAAGAGTTGAGGTAGCAAATTGTATCCCTCTATTGCTTTCAGTCCAGAAGGTGCTTTAGAGACAAGTACAAATAATTTTGTATTTGACAGATAATAAGAGTAGTAGAGTAGTGTGTAGCATTTGAAATTAAACACAATGTAAGTGACAAGATATTCTTAAAGGAGCATTGGCATGATTTGGAACACAGGTTTTTAGGGCTGGAGTCTTAATGTAGTACTTCCTAAAAAATTTAGAAGATAATGTTATTCAACAAGCCCACACATAAACTAACACATTTTATTATGAAATTCAGGACTCCATCATGGCAAAGTGGACAATAAAAAATTACCAATTTTCTCTAAATTTGCAGACCTCCTCCAGTAAATGAATTTGCACCCAGAGGTACTAGGGTTGGTGTAATTTCTGCTGTGGCCATCAGTCAGAGTATTGTGTACTTCATTGTTTCAGGATGTGAAGAGGATAAGTAAAGAGGATGTTCAATCAGTTGGTATTTTCACCATAAACCAGTCAACTTGGATTTGAACTTAATTTCAGGGTAAATTGTTTACTTTATATTTCTAATAAAAACTTGTCCAGCATAAATGAATTGGTAACTAAATGCTGAATCTGACTAAAAATTCCATTATAGTAACAAAAGTGATTTCCTCCACCCTGACCCACCAAATACTAAATATTCAATTCTGGAAGCCTCCTCCTCCTCTCATAGGGATATTTTCATAACATTTCTTCTAAATTAATGCATCCTACTTTCATCTTTTAGTCATAATTATTGCCTTATTGGAATCTCTTCCCACTGTTCTGTACCATCCAAGACCTGTATTCCATGTCCTACCTTAAGGTAAACCCAGACAAACTTTAAAATCAAATAATTATGAATGCCCTAAGAGCCATATCCATGATAAAAGACATTTATAGTGTATAAGATTACCTCAAGCAATTAAATTAGACATACAATTAGTCATTGTAACTAGGTAAATCATTTCAGTTTGTCTACTCATCATGGTTCACTAAGAGGAGAATTGTTTGTGAGCCTCTAGGAATAAATCCAGAGCTAACACCTTCTCCACAATTCTTTGTTTCACCTACCGTTTACAACTTAGTTGTCCTCTGTTTCTTCCTTGTAATAAGCTGGATGCCCTGGCATGATATGTGTAGTCAGAAAATAGTTAATAGATATTTAATAAAATATTAAATATGTAATAAATGAATGAATGTTAATTCTGTTAAAGCAGTTTGCAAGGAAATTATAAAGGCCTTTTTCTAGCACTTCAACAGCCAAACATTACAAGAAATTACTGCCCCTCAAGCAATTGCTCAACATCATAATTTTCTTATTGCTTTCTTCTTTGTTTTTACTGTAGTGCTGTGCCTCCTCTCTAAATATTGCTAAACTTCCTTCTTCCTCAGACTTCCAACATCTGACTGAAATTATGATTTCTCAATCTGTTCTGTTACTATCTTTCTCCTTTTTTTTTTTCTATTAGTGGTAAGAGAATACTAGAAGTCAGGTTTTTATTTCAAATAAACAGATGCTATAGTTACAGCTATCACAGAAAACTGAAGGCAGCTAGGGTGGGATGTGATCAACTCCCACTTGACTATGTTGCATTTAAGATGTGTGCCACATCCAAGTAAAAATATCCAGGAAGCAACCAAACCTCCGAAATGTGCTCGAACTATACAAAGTAGCTTTGAAATGTCCCCACCCATATGAGGCAATATAACACTAGGGATCGAGGCCTGATTATGGAGCCAGCATGCCTGGGCTTGGATCTCTGCACACCTGTAAGCTTCAGTAAGTTAACTGTGACTCAGCTTCCTTTACGTAATGATGGGTAAAACACTACTTACTCCAAGATTTTTGAGTAAATTATGTAAAGTGCTTAGAATGCATCACGTAAAGTGCAATACGTAAATGTCTACCCCGGGTAGAAATAAAAAAGGTCGTCTAGTTCCAAATTATCATAAACACGATTACTTTCTGAGTCGTGTTCCATGAAAGGTGTAATCGACGTAACTCACAAAGAACAGGGGACTTTAAGCAATCTGTTTTGAAGTATCAGGCTTCCAAGGCAAGTTTTAAGCACATGCTTACAATAAAGCTATTTTATGACACAATTAGCAGTTATCAACTTTCTCTGAGCTTAACTGTAATTCAACAGATGCCATTTCCTAACCAATGGACTATACTTTGTTGCACAGTAAACAACCTCACAACTTTCAGCAAGAAAACACACTAAATTGGAATAATGAAGAAATCACCCAATGAATTAAGATGTTTGGTTTTTCAAAAAATATTTCTTTGAGAGAAGGGACACCCACTCAATTTATTTTATTTATTTTATTTATTTTATTTTTAAAACTTCAACGCCATGAATTCATAGAGAATGCGCTCCAGCAGCTCAGGTTCCTTTCCATTCATTCTCACAAACTGTGCTTGTCTGGGTGGAGCAGGCTGGCACTTCAGTTGATCCCAGGTAACTTTCATTTGGCTTCCTTCTTTTTTTGATCACTTCTTAGGAAGCGATCACGGCTATAAGAACGCTTAATATACTCAGTACATACATTAATTCTCTTGGCAAGAATCTTGCCTTTAACTGCTTGTTTACAACCATGCCAACTGTATGCTGGGTAACATTGTAAACTCTTCCAGTTTTGCCATGGTAACATTTGTGGGGCATTATTTTTTGAACAGTGCTCAGGCCCTTGATGCCTAATATCACCTTTCTTGTAGATTCACATGTATGTAGCCAAGGGAAGAACTCCATATTTTCTAAAAGGCTTAGAGAACATATGACGGGTGGCTTTCCTCTTTCCCTTTTTGTACGTCATTTTGGAAAATTACTGGAAGATGGCATTTCTGGCCAAAAGGCTGTTCTGATACTTTCTGAAATTTTATCAGTTTTATTCTTTGAAGATAGCAGAATGGCTCTGCTTATTACCCTCTTTCCCTTCCAATGACTAGTTTTTACAATCAATTCATTTATTTATCAATTTATTCAACAAATATTTGTTAATTCACTTAACAAATGTTTATTGAGCATCTATTACATAATAAGTATTCTCCCAGCCATAAGGGAAAGAGCAATGAAAAAAATAGATCCTTGCCCTCACGAACTTTAACCATTCAATAAGTGGAGATAGACAATAAAAATTATTCAACCTATAAACATATAGCATTTAGCTAGTAATAAATGCTAAGGAGAAAACTAAAGTGAGGAAAAGACCAGTGGTATGAGAAGTAAGATATTCTAAAATATCCCAAAGTGCCCCGCTCTTTGCTCAATTGATTGTGAGCAAATTCACTTTGAAAAATGAACATCAGTGCCAAATATTTTAAACCATTTAAAATAATAAATCATGTTTTCTAAATAAGCAAGTTAAATTATCTGCTTTTCCCTCAAGTGATCATAGCAGAATATACAGAATAATGAGATGCATTACATCATGAAAAGTATAATAATCTAATAAGATCATAAATGACTGATGAAAAAATTGTATGTATTTTAAATACAGAATTTCTGAAGTCCTTTAGTACAATAGAGGGACACCTGAATCCATGGTGAAGGGAATAGTACGCATTGCTCCAAAATGTAATTGAGTATAGAAACATTAATTTCAGGAGAATTAAAAAAAATACTAGGATTTCAAGGCATGTGCTTAGAGTAACACTGATGTTGGTCATTTCTGGAACATAATTTCCAAAAGCCAGTATGTTATCGCTTTTATGATTACTCTTATTATAAATAGGTGTTTTTTAAATCACAGTGCCTTTTATTTCTATTTTTATTTCTTTTTATTTTTATTAAGTTTATTGGAATATCATTGGTTAATACAATTATATAATTTTCAGGTGTACATTATAATTTGACATCTATATATTCTATTGTGTGATGACCACCCAAACCAGTTTCCTTCAGCTACCACATATTTGATCCCTTTTACCCACTTCTCCCTTCCCCAAAACCCCCATATTTGACCTCCTTTACCCCGTATACCTCTTTCCTCCTCCCCCACCACCGATCCTCTAGTAACCACTAGTTCATTGTCCATTTCCCTGAGTCTCTGTTTGTCATGTTCATTTGCTGCTTTTAGGTTTATATCCCACATATAAGTAATATAATGTGATTTTCTACTTTTTCAGTCTGCCTTATTTCGCTTAGCATGATTATCTCCAGGTCCATCCATGTTGTTGCAAATGGCAGTATTTCATCTCTTCTTATGGCTGAGTAATATTCCATTGTATATATGTACCACAGCTCCTTTAGCCAGTCATCTATCGTAGGACACTTTGGTCACTACCATGTCCTAGGCTCTGTGAATAATGCTGCTATGAACATCGGTGTGCAAATATGTTTTTGGATATGGGTTTTCAAGTCTTTGGGGTAAATATCCAGTAGAGGGATTGCTGGATCATATGGTAGATCAATTCTTAGTTTTTTTCAGGCACCTCCATACTGTTTTCCACAGTGGCTGTACCAATTTTCAGTCCCACCAGCAGTGTATGAGGGGTCCTTTTTCTCTGTATCCTCTCCAAAATTTATTACTTGTCCTGTTGAGTATAGCTATTCTAACAGGTAACATGGTATTTCACTGTGGTTTTGATTCGCATTTCCCTACTAGCTAGCGATGTTGAGCATCTTTTCATATGTTTGTAGGCCATTTGTATGTCCTCTAGGGAGAAGCGTTCAGGTTCTCTGCCCTTCTTTTGATTGGATCGTTTGTTTTTTGTTGTTGTTGTTGTTATTGAGTTGTATGAGTTCTTTGTATATTTTGAATATTAGGCCCCAGAGTTGTTGTTTGCAAATGTATTTTCCCATTCAGTTAGCTATCTCTTTTCCTTGTTGAGGATTTCTTTGGCTGAGCAGAAGCTTTTTAGTTTCATGTCGTCTCATTCACTTATCTTCGATTTTACTTCCCTTGCCTTTGAGGTCAAATTCATAAAATTCTCTGGAAGTCCAAGGTCCTTGAGTTTCATTCCTACATTTTCTTCTATGCATTTTATTGTTTCAGGTCTTATATTCAGGTCCTTAATCCATTTTGAGTTAATTTTGGTGTGTGGTGATAGACAATAGTCTATTTTCATTCTTTTGCAGGCGGCCTTCCAATTTTCCCAGCACCATTTATTGAAGAGGTTTTCCTTTTTCCACTGTTATGTTTTGGCTTTTTTTGTTGAAAATTATTTGCCCATATAAATATGTGTTTACGTCTGGACTCTCGATTCTAATCCACTGGCCAGTGTGTCTGTTTTGCTGCCAATACCATGCCGTTTTCATTACTGTCACTTTGTAGTACGTTTTGAAGTTGGGCAGAATGATTCCTACAGACTCATTCTTTCTTCTCAGGACGGCTTTGGCAACTCGGGTTTTTTTTTGTGCTTCCAAATAAGTCTGACGATTTTTTGTTCCTTTTTTTTTTAAAAAAAAATGACAATGGGATTTTGATGGGGATTGGATTAAATCTGTATAATGCTTTAGGTAATAAGGTCATTAGAACTATGTCGTTTCTTCCAATATAAGAATACAGAATATCTTTCCGTTTCTTTCTATCTTTGATTTCTTTTAATAGGGACTTGTAGTTTTCATTATATAGGTCCTTTGGATGTTTCGTTAAATTTATTCTTAGGTATTTTATTCTTTTGGTTACAATTGCAAAAGTAATTATTTTTCCCCTATTTTTCTGACCCTTTATCATTAGATTAGAGGAACGCTATGGATTTTTGAACATTGATTTTGTATCCAGAGACTTTACTGTATTTGCTTATTGTTTTAGTGGTGTTCTTGTGGAGTCTTTAGGGTTTTCTATATAGAGAATCATGTCATCCGCAAATAGTGACAGTTTGACTTCTTGGTTTCCTATTTGGATGCTTTTTATATCTTTTTCTTGCCTGATTGTATTCGCAAGTACCTCCAATTTCTATTGAATTGCAGTGGCGATATTGGATAGTCTCGCCTTGTTCCTGATCTTACAGGGAAGTCTTTTAATTTTTCGCCATTAAGTACAATGTTGGCTGAGGGTTTGTCATCTATGGCCTTTATTATGTTAAGTTTCTTTCCTTCTATACTGATTTCGTTAAGTGTTTGGATTATAAATGAATGCTGTATCGAAGGCTTTTTCTGCATCAATTGATAGGATCATATGGTTCTTATTTTTTAATTTATCGATTTGCGTATGTTGAACCATCCCCGTGCCCCTGGGATGAGCCCACTTGATCATGGTGTATAATCTGTTTAATACGTTGCTGTATTCGGTTCACTAGTATCTTATTTAGGATTTTTGCATCTGTGTTCATGAGAGATATTGGTCTGTAGTTTTCTTTTTCTGTTATCTTTACCAGGTGTTGGTATCGGGGTAATACTCGCCTCATAGAATGTGTTGGGAAGTATTGCCTCCTCTTGGATTTTTGGGAAGAGTTTGAGGAGAATAAGTATTAAATCTTCTTTGAATGTTTGGTAGAATTCACTGGTGAAGCCATCTGGTCATGAACTTTTACTTTTTGGTAGGTTTTTGATGATCGTTTCCATTTCCATACTGCTGATCAGTCTATTTCGACTTTCCAGATCTTTTTGATTCAGTCTAGGAAGACTGTATTTTTCTAAGTACGGGTCCATTTCTTCTAGGCTATTAAATTCGGTGCTATATACTTTTCTATAGTATTCTTGCATGATCCTTTGTTTTTCTGTGATGTCAGTCATAATTTCCCCTCTTTTATCCTTGATTTTGATTATTTGTGTCCTTTCTCTTTTTCCTTTAGTGAGTCTAGCCAGGGGGTTGTCAATTTTATTAACCTTCTTAAAGAACCAGTTCTTGGTTGTATTTATTTTCTCTATTATTTTTTTGTTTTCAACTTCATTTATTTCTGCTCTAATTTGGATTATTTTTTTCCTTCTGCTGCCTTTAAGCCTCATTTGTTCTTCCTTTTCTAGTTTTTTAAGATGAAGCATTAGGTTGTTTATTTGGGCTCATTCTTGCTTTTGAACTTAGGCCTGTAATGATATGAACTTTCTTCTTATGACTGCTTTTGCCATGTCCCAAAAGGTTTGATATGTTGTACTATCATTATCATTCGTTTCTCTGTATCTCTTGAACTCTCTTTTTATTTCTTCTCTGACCTAGTCATTCTTCGGTAGCATGCTGTTTAATCTTCATGTATCTGTGGCTCTTCTTGATTTCTTTTTGCAGTCGATCTCTAGTTTCAAAGCATTATGATTAGAGAATATGGTTGGTATGGTTTCAACCCTTTTATATTTGTTGATGCTATCTCTGTGTCCCCGTATGTGCTCGATTCTTGAGAATGTTCCATGCATACTAGAGAAGAATGTATAAGTGGCTGTTTTGGCATGAAGGCTCTGTATATGTCAATTATGTCCAGTTGTTCTAATGCATCATTTAAGGATGTTATTTCCTTATTGATTTTCTTTGTGGATGAGCTGTCCATATCCGACAGTGGGGTGTTTAGGTTTCCTACTAAGATAGTGTTTTGGTCTGTTTCTCCTTTTAGTTCTGTTAGTAATTGCTTTCCATATTTCAGGGTTCCCTGATTGGGAGTACAGGTATTAATAAGTGTTATGTCTTCTTGGTGCATGATTCCCTTTCTCATTATGAAGTGTCCCTCAGTATCTTTCTTTATCATTTTTATTTCGAAGTCTATTTTGTCCTATATTAGTACCACTACTCCCGCTTTTCTCTGAATGCCATTTGCTTGAAATGTCGTTTTCCACCCTTTCGCTTTGAGTCTATATTTGTCTTTGCAGCTGAGATGTGTCTCGTGGATGCAGCATATGGTGGGGGTTGGTTTTTTGATCCTTTCTGCAACTCTGTGCCTTTTTATTAGTGAGTTCAGTCTATTTACATTTAGGGTGATTATTGAAATACGAGATATTCTTATAGCCATCTTATGTTTTAGTTTCTGTAGCTCGGTGTTTCTGTTTTCTTTCTTTTGGTTGACTATTGTGGGTTTTGCCTCTGATTCTTCTTGTTTTATGTTATATACTTCAGTTCTGACTCTATGGTGTGTGGTTAACATTACAAATATGAAAAATATAGCTATTTATATACAGTTGTCCATTTTCTTCTGTGGTCTTATCTCCTTTCTCCTTTGCAAATCTGGATTATTGAATCCTCCCCATTTCAGTCATTGTTGTCTCAATTTGTTTCTATGTATACTGAACGTTTATTACTATCTTGCTATAGCAATTCTCATCTTATTATTTAAGCTTAAAATGCCCTGTTCTTAGTAAGGGTTGCACTCCTCTGTTTCTATTTGCCTCATAGTCACTTTACTCCTAATTATGTATTTTGTTGTTGTCGTTATTTTGTTATAGGTGAGCTGACCCCTTTCAGAATTTCCTGTAGTTCAAGCCTTGTAGTAGACAATTCTCTCAATTTTTGTATGTCTGAAAAGGTCCTAATTTCTCCTTCATATCTAAAGGAGAGCTTAGCTGGATACATTATTCGTGGCTGGTAGTTCCTTTCACTTAATAGTTTAAATACTTGATTCTATTCCTTTTTGACTTGTAAGGTTTGCACTGAGAAGTCTGATGATAATCTAATGGGTTTTCCTTTATACGTTACCGTTTTCTTCTCTCTGGCTGCCCTGAGAATTCTATCTTTCTCATTGATTTTTGATAACTTTAATACAATGTGTCTTGGTGAAGGCCTTTTTGGGTTGAGATAATTGGGTGTTCTGTTGACTTCTTGAATTCCAAATTGCAGCCCATTCTTTAGATTTTGGAAATTCTCACCCACAATTTGTCTGAGAATGCTTTCTAGTCCCTGCTCCTTTTCCTCACCTTTGGTAATGCCCATTATTCTTGTTTCCTCTCCCGATGGTATTAGCTAGTTCTGTATTTCTCTGTCAATATTTTTCATTCTTCAGTTTCTCTCTTCTTCCTTTTGATTTATTTCTAGATTTCTGTCTTCGATATCACCGATCTCTTTCTCCATTTGGTCTACTCTATTTCCCAACATCGCTATGTCATTTTTCAGCTCTTGTAGTGTGTTCTTCATCTCCAAAATTTCTATTTGGTTCTTTTTGAGGGTTTTGATCTCCTTGCTCTGCTCATCTAGCTGTTTCTGCAATTTCTGAAATTGTTGGTATGACTCGTTTTGGAACTTACCGAGTGTTTTCAGAAGTATCATCCTGAATTCTCTGTCACTTATGTCACATGTTTCTATGTCTACAAGCTCATTTTCTGGAGATTTTTCTCTTTTTTTTCTGAGATGCCTTGTCAGCTGTGTTGTTCATGGTGTTTAATGGACTATTTCTCCACCTGGGCGTTAATGGAAGTGTATTCTGTTGTTTTTCCAGAAAGAATATTTATTATATAAACGTCTCTCTTTAGCCTGCTGCAAATAAGGCCCTTTTCTTTTGGTTTCAAGTAAGTGGCATCTAAGCCTCTTGGATTCCTGTTTTATATAGAGCCTAACGTCTTTCATTTTCTTGTAGATTCCCCTGGAGCTCCACGGTGATCAGTCTTAGAGGGTATGTGGGTGGGGAAGGGGCCCTCTGGGCTGAAGGTTGCGGACTGAGGCTCAGCCTCGGTTTTGCTACAGGGGCCATTAGAAATCAACCGTTGTTTCTCTGCGGTCCCGTTCCACTTCTCTGCTTTCTACCCTGATGACTAAGCCCTGCTGCCGGCTGCGTAGAAAAGTCCTGGCACTTTCAAGCTGTGCTATTCAGGGAAGTTGCTGCACTTTCATCCCTCCCCCTCCTCCTACAAGGTGCTCTGGTGGCTGTGAGAGGCGGCTTCTTGATTTGTTTCAGTCCACCGCCCAACACCCGGGGTTCTGACCTGTGGCTCTTATGCACAGATCCCACGCTTAGACATGCTGGTGTGCATTTTGGGTGTTTTTTGTTCAATTTTAGATGTTCGGCTTATTGTTATTTCATAGGAGAGATCTGCAGAAGTCTCTCACTCTGCCATGTTTTTCCAGCCGGTGCTTTTTAAAGAGAATTATTTTTCCTTGTAGTGTAAAGAAAATGACCAAGAAATCGTACTTTAATTCTTGATAAGTTTGGAATTAATAACATTACAGGTGTAATCTATTAATAACATTACAGGTGGATGCCCCTCTGGACTATGCAACAAGGATAAGCTGTGTGCTTTGTGTCCAAGCTGACTCCCTGGAATTGATCCTCACCAATTTCCAAGTTCCTTCTAAAAGTAAGTTAAATTATTTCACGGATGTTCAATAAAGTGATGGTGTTCTGCTCATTGTCTAATGACATACACATGTCTAAAATTTCTCAGTGAAGAATATAGGAAAATCATGAACACTCAGAGATGGTTTCCCATTTATTTTAATTTCTACTAGAGGTTTTCATTCTCCTGAAATATCAAGACAATAACACACTATTTTGAGACTTTGTGTATAATATTGTAGAACACCGTCAGTATTGGAGTATGTTAGATAATAAACCTAATTTTCATGCTGCTGTGAGGTACTGGCTAGCCCTCTGGGATATAGTATATTGTAAATGGGTTTGTGACTGCTAGACATTTTCTGAATTGTGTGGTTTCTGGTACTTACATGTTTTCTTAGAATAGAGGAAAACACACATTAAAATTAGCGACTAAGATTTATCAACTCGTATATGTCACATTGTATATAATCCACACCCATTTCTAGAAAACAAAAATTATTATCTCCACTTTACAAAGACATGATGAGAAAGGTTAAGTGATTTTCCAAAAATGATATTTTCAGTAATGAAAAGTTGAAGATTCAGTCTCGCATCTTTAACTCCGAAATGTTTTTTCAACATTTCGGTTTGATATACTTTAACCATACAGAGAAGCAAGTAAAAGCCAACTCGTGAAGTGGGCCAGCATAGATTCTGTGAGACATTACCGATAATGGGATAAACACTATCCTTTTTCCATTCATTGATGTTATATTCCTTTGCACTTAAACAATTCATCTTTTTTGTTTTGTAATTACACCAACGTTTTTAGAATCTAGGAGACCCAGGAAAGCCAAATTTCAGTTAACGATTAGTAGGCTAGAAACTCAGAAAAAGCACAAAGTTGGAAACAGAATCTGAAACATTGAGCTTTTACTCTGGGGGTCATTCCTGGTATCCTATCACAACACTGCATCAATCAGCATTTTTAGAAGGGAAAGAGGACGAAAGAAGAGATCCAGAGCAAGTGTACATACACATATCAATGCCAGTGGAATAGAAAGGAGAGTAAGATGGGAGTAAATGGTAGAAGAGGCATGAGGAAATTTCACATCAGAGTTCAATTGATGACCATTCAAAATGAATCACTCTATTCCTTTACTTTACATCTCACTTACTGATCTAGTGTTGAAGGCTGCAGAGGTTCTATCAAATCATTTGAAAAAATCAAGTTATACACAGTGTGTTTTGGGAATTAAAAGAATTAAGTTGTCTTTCACGATTAAGCATTACTTGCATAATGAGATTTTTAAAAAATAGCAGACCAGTTTTTTTGAGTTTTTCTAATCTTCACACTGTCGGCAATTATATTTTTTATAAAACCTAAGGAGTCAACAGATGAGGGTAGGTCTAATTTACATCATGTAAACTACCATATTGTGAATAAAAATAACTGTAAAATTTCATCGAAAACTGTATTTGTCATCTTCCTTTGAAACAAATGGGTAGTTAAATTTAAAAAGAAAATTTTGGTAAATATTTAGGTTGTGGAGCTTGGTATTTTTTACAAAATAGCTCTGATTTCTAGGACTAGAAATATATTTAGTACTCATATATGAATATAATACAGCTGAGTCTCATTACTGTAATTTGAATGTAAATCTAAGGGTAATAACAATTTACCTAATGCACACATATATCCTTACATGTGCCCTATTATGCATGTAGAGGTGAGAAGGAGTAGCAACTTCACGAATTATTCTCTCAAAAATTTTTAAAGCCTAAATGCTATTAGTTGGTCTAATGCCTGATTCTTGAATATTGTTACTAATATTTCATGACTAACTTTTGTCTCCTCACTGTGAAATACAGGTTCATGTATTTCTAACTCGGTTTTATTTATTAATATGATTGTTAACGGCCTATCACCTATTGGAATCCTTTAGCTATGCAAATAAGATCATTATATAAATTAAGGTTAATTAGTTGTTTAAAGGTTCATCCTTACTTCAGAATTAGCTGCCCTATGGTTTTGAGCTGTACCACATATCATATGAATGAGAAAAATAAACGGTATAAATTGAATTGATTAAAAAAATATTTCATTGTGATTTCAATACCAAGAAGGTATTAATGAAGTCATTTGGAAAATAAGTTTTACATTATGTTGTAACTGAGTTTAATATTTAAATGAAAATTAATAATGAGAATAATTTTAGAATTCATCTCCAAAATTTGATATCAGCAGCATTTAAAACATTTAAATATTTTAGCACGGTACATCTTAAACATAAATAAAATTACGGAGACTGTTACAATCAATCTCCATGTATCAACTACCCAGTTTCAACATTATCGAGTCCTGGGAAATCTTTTTTTCTATACTTTCCATTGCTCCCTCATTACATTCTTTTGAAGCAGAGCAGAGACATAATATTTCACCTGTAAATATTTTAATATGTATGTCTTAAATATAAGGACTGTAAAAACTTAATCACAATACATTCCTTCCTTCCCTTCAAATTAACAAAAAGTCCTTCATATCAACAAATGCCCTGCCACTATTTATATTAAAGTTTTATTCCCATCAGTATCCAAATAAGGTCCATCCATATATTGCAATGGGTTTAGAGGTCTTTTACATCTTTTTAACCTATAGGCTTCAGTACTGTCACTTCTTTTTATTCACCTTGTTCAAAATACCAGATTTTCAAAGTCTGGATACTGATGACTATATGTTCAGTGGCTCACTTCCTATTTTTCTGTCTCCTCTATTTCCTATAAATCAACATTTAGATCTACAGTTCTGATTAGATACAGGTTTTTGTTGTTGTTTTTAGAAATAAATGATAGGTGATACAGTATTCCCCTTATCCTCAGGGTATGTACTTTCCAAGACCCTTGGTAGTTGCTTGAAACCTCAGATAACACTTAAACCTATATGTACTATGTTTTCTTTCCTATACATACATACTTATGATTAAGTTTAACTGATAAATTAGCACAGTAAAGGAGTAATAAGAATAACTAATAATAAAATAGAACAATTATAATAGTTATGTGAATGTGCTTACTCATTTCGGGAGATCTCTTGCTGATGAATTTATATAGCTCAGTGTTATCTGATGCAACTCATTGCTGTCAATTGGAATACATTTTCTTTTCCTGCCTTCTGACCGCACATTTAATGTCTTTCCCATCTTAACTAAAAAAATGTCATGCACTGTGACCATAACTTTCAGTGTGAGGTGCAACAGAGCAAATCTAGCACACATTTCTCTTTCCTTCTTCACAATTTCATGGATAGAAGATTTGTTTTTATTGCAGATTTCAGCATACAGTTTGTTTTCTTTCATTGTAGCGGGGTCCTTGTACCTTTTCCCTTAAAGATAGCACTCTATGGCTTCTCTTTGTCATATCCGAATTGCTAGCATCACTGCAATAGCACATTGGGGCCATCGTTAAGTAAAAAAGGGTAACTAGAACACAAGCACCTTGATACCAGGGAGGTTGATCTGAAAACCTACAGGGCTACTGAGTGACTAATGCACAGGGAGAGTATACAGTGTGGAGACACTAGGCAAAGGGGTGATTCACATCCCAGGTGGGATGGAGCGGGAGAGAGTTCATCATGCTTCTCAGAATAATGCACAATTTGAAACTTATGAATTGACAATTGAATTGTTTATGTCTGAAATTTTCCACATCATGTTTTTAGATGACAATAACTGAAACTGTTTAAAGTAAGCCCAACATGAGGGGGGACTTCTTTATGTACTATTTCTTTAAGGAGGTACACCAAATCTCTTTGACTCTCTTTTGTGATAGTACCATCTACTGATAGTCATTTCCGACCTATTAATTTCTTTCATTTCTTCTGTGTTTATTAGCTAAAATATTTCTCTAAAGAGTAACCTATACATATAAAATAGTTGGTTACTCAGAGATCCTGCTCCCATAGTAATGATAAGGGAAAAATATGTTTCTTTCCTTTACATCACTGGACTTCAAAATAATGTTGATTCACTTTCATACTCCAAATGTGACTACCGAGATAAATAGATTTGGTTTCAAGAGCTGTCCCGATTCTGTTGAAAGTACTCAACTCTGCAGTCGTAGTTAAAAAGGAGATGGTGACAATAATGCTAGCAAAAAGGTGGGCTGTACTCCAATAGGTAAACAAATGGATGTGACCGTGCTCCAATAAAATGTTACTTACTAAAACAAGCGTAGGCTGGACTTGACCAAGGGACTATAGTTTGTTGACACTTGTTCTAATCCTTACTTTTAATTTATGTAATATGCTTCGCATCCTTTTATATTTTATTTTGACTATTTGTATATTTTCTACTGTGAGCAATGCTTCTGCTTCATCTCTACCTTTCCCGTGCATCTAATTTGAAGTAACATTGTTTTCTCACTGTTAATATTGATAATATAATCAGTCATATAGTTATTTGTATCTTGTGCTCTATATAGACTCCTCAGAGCAGGCTCATAGGTTCAGCATTTCCTATGTTCATATACATTACTTAGAGTTATCTGAGGTCCATGTAATTGAACCTAAATTTGGCTCGATATTTTGTATGAGCTTTGTCCCATATTATTTTTTCTTTGATTTTATTTACTCTATTTTCTTCTTCTGTGAAGCATTGCGATCAGAATGTGTAACTACAAACTGGTTTTCCTTTTAAATGGCTGTTGGACTTATTTCAAGTTTTCAAAGTCCGATATTTATTTAATATGCCTCCATATTGGCTATTCTGAATCATTTTCTCCTAATATATGATAGCTATTCAAGCATTATTTCAGGAAAGTTTCCTTAAATTCTATATTTTATTTTTCTGTTCTCTTACTTTGTTTTTCATCGTAGGAGACGCTTATTATTTAAGTGAGGAATCTTCTTTCCTTTAAATTAATTTTTGTCTGATTCATTTAACATTTTTATTCATTGCATTTAGATTTAATTTTTTTTATTTATGATGTTTTTTCTAATTCTAATGTGTGTTCATAGCTTCTCTTTTTTTAATTAATTAACTTCTTTCAAAATAGGAAGGTAGTTTTTATTTTTTAAAAAAATAGCTTTGTTTTCTTAGAGCCATTATTTTCCTTGTTATTTTCTTTTTACTTTGTGACTACGACCATGATTCTTTTCTATCGCTCATGTTTAAATAAAATTCGCCTTTACATTCTCTTAAAAATGGAGGTGCGCTAGGATAACTCTTTTAATTTGCAGCTCTAGAATACCGGTTTTAGAATGTTTATAGTGTTCACAGTGTATATCCTTTTATTTTTGAAAACCACTTGCATTTTTCTGTGCTGCCACTTTAATTGGGGAAATTTTCTTTTCCTTTTTCTTTTACTTTTTTGCTTTATTGTATCTGTCCTGCTCAGTTTATATTCTGCTCTCAGTGTTTTCAGTGTGGACTTTTGTGGTGTGGCTGCTTTTCTATTAGTAAATTTTTCATTTAGTGTAGCTGGACAACTTTGAGGTTCACTAGCTCTCATGACCAACAGAAATTCTTATTCTTCCCTGACATCCTTAAAACTTGCTGATATTGCAGAGATTTTGTTTATGTCAGTTGTTTTCCATAGCTACTCACATTCCGTGATTTGGAAGTTAGGTTACTGCTTTATTTAATTGTGGCTCTTATCTGTGGGGTTTTGTTTTGATGCTATGTTTCCCTATTTAAAACAGTTTGCAAGTGAGGAGGAGACATAGAACCAGGAGATTTCCACAGAAATCACTATACAGGTTAATAAATTAGCCAACTAAAGGTGCATAGATATTGATAAAAGACAAAAGATACCTGGGCAGAAATGAAGGACTTTATTCCAACAAAAAATACTAATGAGTTTATTGGCAAACTAATCAGCATAGTTATGCAGCTCTCCCTAAGCCCCAAAGTTCACAGGAAAATTGTAGGGCCAGAAAAACAACCTGCTCATGAGTGAAGTACAGCACAAAAGAACTCTCAGCTTAGAGATTCTGCCACTGTGATAGCAAGCAATAGCAAGTTTGTCAAATGGGAGATCTGGTAAATGCTAGACTATGTGATACATTCTTGTAAATATTATTTCACTTTTCAGAATTGCCAGCTGCATAGACAGTCCTGTGTCCCAGGTGAAAAATGGTCCAGGCATTGCCACTTTGGCACATTAAGGAAAAATCCCAAGGTTTACTTCTCCCAATAACTGGCTATCCAAATCTTGGTCTATTAGTAATAATGGAAGATTCTAGTGATTCAAATATTACATTGTCACCTTAATCAATTTTATCAAATTCTTAAATGCAAATTTAACCCAAAGATATTTGAAATATTTGTTGAATCCATGGACTTGTTTCATAGTCGATGAATTTGAGAAAATAGGATTTATGCAGCACTCTGATTTTCAAACTATGTTAGTTGTTACCAAGTTTAGGATTAATGATTCACTCAAAAGTATTAAATTTTTTAATCCATGGCTTCTAGATACAATTTTTCCTTTCCCCAACTACTGGCTTTTATCTTCTAAACTCCATTAGTCATATTTGGAAGTAGTGGGTAACATAATAAATATATGATGAACTGAATAAATGAGTTATGAATAACATAGTCCAAGTTAACAGATAGCACTTTTAAATTTTCCAGGAGTTGATAAATAAACATAGAGAGAATGGCTAAGTAATTTTGGACAGGTAGTTCATTAGACCACTGCAAAAATAAAAGTAGTAAAATAAAGAGAAAATGTATCCCGATAAGTCACAAATACAATCTCTCTCTTGTGTTGTTATTGTTGTTGTTGTCATTGCTGTTGTTATTTTCTATTCAACAAACTGTAGGCTTAGCACCTCATTGACTATCGATTCAGGACCTATAAAAAGGGCTGGTGTGGAAGACTGAGCAACTAAGAAGTGAGAGGTCAGGAAGGCTTTTCAGATGGGCTGACCTTAAGCTGTATCCTGAAGAAGAAATAGAAAAGCTTTGAAAGGACAGTTGTAAACACAGTAGGCATATACTAGAAATGATAAAGTATTAAATTAGAGTTTTAGACAAAAGTACCAAGATACACTAAACCTAAAATTACAAAGAACTATACAAGGAACAGATACAGATCATTGAAGATACTTAAAATCAGAACAAACAGCACAATTAGTCACTCTGAGCCCGTATTCTCAAGGAGAATAAAAAAGGTCAAGTGAATGACTTTAGAAGTGATTGTGTGTAAAATATTCTTTTGGAGAAAACAAGTTGGAAAGTATTTGCATTCTCTTTCTCATCTCTCCAGATGTTCAAGCCCCTAGAAAAGGGGATTGTGAGGATACATACTTTCTTCTCAATTATGTAATGCTGTGATGTTGGCAACTGGAATATGACCACTGGTCCCTATGATTCTGAGAACAGAGTGAATTCATGTCTGAGACCTGTTAGGTAATCCAGAGTATAAACTATAGAGCTGAAAAGCTGTTCTGATGGCTGGAGCCGAGGGGCATCACAGCCACTTTAAAAGAAGCCGGCACTCATAGAATTATGCAGGCAAAGAGCCTGTGAATGTTACCCAAGGTCCAGATTGAAGACACATGTGAATGTTGGATTTTTGTAGATCCTTTTTAGCAGGATCACCTGGAGGAGTGATGACAATGCCAACAGCAAAAGCTGGAGATGAATTGCTGATTTTCTCCTGAAGTGATAAGATGGAATTAAATGCAACATGCTGCCCAAATCAAGTTGCTGCAGGAGAGCACTCCAGTGCTGAAAGCGTCCCATGGACGACGTCTCTTTTGAACACAGGTCTGACTCAAAGCATGTTCAACCATTCACAATAATAATATTTAATTTGGAACTTTCTTTCCTACTTTACCAATCTTTTCTCCTCGGTTTCCAACTGCAGATGATGGCAACCTGAGTGTTAAAAAGCAGCTTCTAGTAAACTGACAAGGAGGTGAGGAATTGAGGAAAAGGAATTCTTTTACAACCTCTTCTCTAAAGGCAGTAGACTTTCCAAGAACACATCTTAGCTGGGAAAAGAGAAAAAAATGTACCATGAAGTGAATTTTGAAATATTGACTGATATATTGAATTAGAGAATCTTTTATTTTTAAAACTTATCATGATCATAGTAATTTCTATTAACTACCACCACGTTTATAAGAACTCATGGACATTCTTCAGCTTTCACTCAACAGCAGAAGAAATAATAACCTCAAATCAGTAGACTGCAGGAGAGTGTAGAAAAGAAAAAAATAGACTTTATGGTTACATTTCATAAGTCCACATTAAGCATACTGCTATTTCAGTGTGTCTGGAGAGCAGAATACATTTGAAACATTTGTAATGAATTTAAAATCCATGAGGGCAGAATTTTTGTCTATGTGTCTTTATATACCCAAATAGCGGAAAATTCACAGCACATGAATATACTCAACAAAACCTTGTCCAGTGAAGTAGTGTGTCTGGAAAGTTAAGGCCAGATTATGAAGGGATTTGAACATCAGGCAAATAGTATGCAAATATGCAAGATATATACCACCTATAGTTCCTATGCCATAGCAGACTTGTCACTTTTTCAATGTCATAATTTAGGTAGTCATTAAAGCAGATGGAGCCAGTACAATATCTTCACTATGGGAATGTGTTTAGGAGCTGCCTCCCACTGCTTGATATTACAGGGACTCTGAAGCATTTTGGAGGAATTCTCTCCCTCTGCATTCATAGCTGGAAAGTAAAGATAGATTTCTCAGTCCTTTGCCACAAACTCTCTGGTCTTCCAGATTCCCAGTTTTTACTTCTCTTCTGCTGGTCCCATTTTATCAAGTATCCATAATTTCTTCTTTGGCTCTCATGGTTTTTTGGCCCCCATCAGTTTTGATCAAATAATTATCTTTGTTTTATGAATTTAACATAAAGTGAATGAATTTGTATTTTGAATATGGTATTTCAAAATTATGAATCCTCTTTTGTTCCTGTCTTTGATCTCTGACTCCCCAGACTAACTCAACTTCTCCAGGGTTTAGTACAGAATATAATTGACCCTAAAAAGTCTTCAAGGAATTTGTGTTCAGAAGAATATTGCTGCCACAAAATCATCTACATCCTCATATTCGATGTAGCAGAAAAGCAACAATACGCATCTTTATAGCTCAATTTGATTTATTGAGTGCTACAACTGAAGTGCAGGTTTTCTGTGACGGTAAAATGATAATTATTGGCAAATGTGGAAGAAAAAACCTGTAGCTCTGTATAAATATGTCATTATGTTGTGCTTCCACACCTAGCCTTTCAATCAGAGAGAAAAGACAGCACAATTCAGATACACCTTAAACTGATGATAGAACAACTCCAATGCCATTGATTGCATTTTGTGGTTTTGCTTTAGGGTACAACTTGTAATGCATTTCATTTTTTTGGCTTTTCTAATTCAAAACAGAAGGTCTGTGACAAATAATGCTAATGACTCTTTACTCATGATTCACTGACATACATAAGCATTCCTCGTATAACTTGAATAACAATATTGCAGAATGTTATCTTATGTTTTCAGTCCTACTATCCTTGGTATGTTCAAGGCCTTCTATTTCTAACATAAACTTATGGCCACTGTTTTAGAAACTCTATTCAAGCTCTATTACTTAAAAACTTCAAGATTACTTTATGACAACTGATACCACGAATTTCTTTGTGATATTTTTGTCTCAAACATTCTAAACATCTTATATACCCAGTTGAAAAGATTACGTGTTTAATACAACCAACCTATCTAGCCAAGAAAATGATTCCATTGTGAGAAATAGCTTTGTTGAAAATTAAATTTTAAAATGGCTATGGGATTTTGTTAATATATTTATGAATCCCAAAACATTAAGGCCACATTCTTCCCAAAATTGATTTGCTGAATATATGTGACAGTGATATGTGATTTATCTTTCTTAATTTATGGATTATAATAAATATTTCTGCAAATATAATATGAAGGAAAATCATGTTTCATGAAGAAAACATTTCATATGACTTCCATGTACAATTAAATTTAAAATAGTTTAGAGTCAAGGAATGAATAAACTGGTTCTCCTTAACTTATACTAAGAGTAAAGAATGGGGCCGAAACTTAGTGATTTATTTTTTCATTCTTAGGAACATCCGTTTAATTAATAAAGTTAATAACTTAATTTTTTCTTAGCCATTTTAGTTTGAATTTAATTTGGGATTCAAAATAGTGTTTATTCTCTGGTTCACAGATATTTTTGCAGCCTTCTATTCTGTTTCTGAGACCGGTAACATTTGATTGATAAAAAAGCCCCAGAACTATGCAATCAGAAACTCCCATTACACTTGTCATACAACATTATATTTGTTTCAGGTTACTATAACCTGATTAGACATTTATATAATGTATGAAGCGATCACCCTGATAAATCTAATACCCCTCTCACATGTATGTGGGCGCCAGACCTGACTGGCCCAAGGTCTGGCTGTGATCCAAGGTCTGGCTGTTATCCAAGGCCTGGCTAATCCAAGGCCTGACTGGCCCAAGGTCTGGCTGGTCCAAGGTCTGACTGTGTTCTAGGCCCGCGGCTAGGGATAGGACCCCAGACTTAGAAAATATGTAAACGTAATTTACCTTATTGTATCACACATATGTGGCACAATGTCACTTTTGTACTCTGCTATGTGAGGAGACATGCAGTTCCCTGGAGAGTAGAAAGAAGGGGAGAAAGAAGGGGAGCACAAGAAGGGGGAGCAGGAGAAGTGCGTGCAAGACTACGTGCCTCGAGCAATAGACTGCACGCCTCAATAGAACTACACTTCACAACAGAAGTGTGCTCTGCACAATAAAGTTGGTGCCTGCCGTTTCATCTTTATGTTGAGTCTTGTGTATTTTTCCACCTGGGCCTCACACCACCTTAGCTTCCCTTCTGTGTCAGCAGTATCCCTGACCCTGACAACATACATAATTATTACAATACTATTGACTATATTCCCTTTGCTATCCTTTACATCCCAATGACTATTTTGTAACTACCAATTTGCACTTCTTCCATACACCCATCACTTTGCTCCATACACCCATCCCCCGACACCTCCTCCCATTTTGCAACCATCAAAATGTTTTTTGTTATCTATGAGCCTGTTTCTGTTGCATGAGTTAATTATTATTATTATTATTATTATTATTATTATTATTATTATTAGATTATATATATAACTGAAATCATATGGTATTTGTCTTTCTCTGTCTGAGCTATTTTACTGAGCTATTATAATACACTCTAGGTCCATCCATGGTAGAAAACTCACATTTCAATAGAGACAAACTATGCCTTATTAAATATGGGGGGCAAAAATATGTAAAGGGAATGAGGATAGGATAAATCTTCAGAAGTCTCATTTTCTCAGCTTCAGTGGGGTTCTCGATTCTGTTTTGCGGGCCATTTTCTAAGTCACTCTGCACATAAAACTATGCTCAATAGAGCTGAAACTTATTAAATCAGATACACTACAAATATAGCAACATTCCCATAAATGGAAAACTGAAGCTAATATTTGAATAACATAAGCATAAAACTAGTTTTAGCCATTAAAATACGGAGGGCAATTATCAGAATTTTCTCATAAATATATCAATTGTTGATATTGTTTATGAGAGTAATAATTGACCCTTCAACAAATAAAAGTCTGTTGTTATATTATCAAGGTCAGGTCTTCACTATAAAGGAAGACAACACTAATTTTTTAATATTTTGCTACAGATTTAGTATAGCTGTTAATTCATTTCTTTTCTTTTCTTTTTTTTTTACCTCATAACAAATGGAAAGTGAACACTCTTTTCTCTCAGTGACATAGACTATTTGACAAGCCTTAACAAACTGCTGAAGTTCTGAATTGAATATGCTAACAAAATATAAAAAAGCTTCCCATTAATGAGACAAAAAATAAATTTCAACATCATGTTTATATAATCGAAAGAAATATTGGGGAAAGAATCACATGGAAGGAATATAAATAGAACAAACACTCAGAAGTTTCATTTACTCACCTTCAGTGGGGTTCTCGATCCTGTTTAGCTTGGCATTTTCTAAGTCACTGTGTTTCTCAGTTTCCACATTGATTATTTCCCTTTAATCTCAAGGAATAACTACACCTTGCTGTTTCAGCTTACCCTAATACCACTAAAATGTCCTTCCTTCATTGTTTTGGGATAAACTCCTATTTTACAAGGTTCAGTTCAAAAGCCATCTCATTTTTGAAACTCTCCTTAATCATCCATTATTCCTATATCACAGGAAACAAATACATCTGGCTTGTGAATTCTCAAAGGCAAGGATATAATATTATCCAATTTCATATTGCTCAGTTTCCATCTCAGGAGCACAGGTACTATGTGGATAATCTCAGAGGAGATACAATTTGAGATGGATCCTGAAGGAAAGAATATGGATAACAGTATGGAGATGGAGAAGATCTATTTCAGGGGAAAATAGTGAATTCTCCCTGGCTTGTACAATAGACAGTGTACCTAGTAAATTATGTTTGATGCTGAGAGGGAGCAGAATTTGGCATCCCAAAATATGCCTTTAGGGTATTGGTTATTTTTAGCTGTTTTTTCTGTTTTATTTTTTTTTCTTTTTAAGAAAAGAAAGCTTCAGAAAAACTTCTGAACTTTTCCAATAACTGCCTAAAAGACGTTAAAGAGTACCTGCTCCATAAAGGGTCCTGTTATCATAGATATCTATAGATTTATATGAACCAGTTATGATAGACAGGGAGAAAACAGCAAGTCCCATTTGATCTAAGTCTTCTCTGCATCCCATTGTTAAAGATGGCCCAACAAACATTTGTTTTACAAATATTCGATGTTCTATCTCCATATGAATTGCTGTCCTACCCTTTAAAGTCCAAAACCACAACCCCTCGCTTCTTTTTAGCTCCAGATAGCCTGTAAGACTTAACTGCGTAATCTGTCATCTGGTCTCACATTCTTATGGAACAATTGTATTTATGTGCATAATAAATTTGGTCGTATTTTCCTGTTAATTTGAGTTTTAGTTCTTCCAGAAGACCTTAGAAGGTAGAAGGAAAATTAATTTTACCACCCTGCTGTGCATGCTCTGATGGTTTCTATCAATGAAATATGGTCATGTTATTTATTGTTTTATTGAACTTTACCTTTTGACATTTATCATTTAAATATAAAAATCATATTGTACTTATTATTAGTACTTATTATGAATGACTTTGACTAAAATTTATGAAATTCTGACTTATACTAATTAATAGAATCATAATTTTATACTTCTTAGGGATTGTGAATTGCATTACACTTACAAAGATATTTATAAATTAAACATATGAAATGCTAATAAAATGCTAGACATATGGCCAAATAACCAAACTACTGCCTTCTATGATAGAAATGGTAAATATACATACAATGTAGGATAGTGGGATCTTGCTGTTTTTGATCCTGAGATCAGATATTACTTATTATTCTTGGTTATATTACATGGATTGGTAAAGCTTTAATGGGTCCTTTTATAATTATTATTACTCTTTAAATAATGCTAATGTTCTAACTTATGATTATGTAAAATCAATATAATTGATATAAGAGACATGAAGACTTGGACTTTATTTCTTATTTAATCATGCAGGACAGACCTATATCTTATTTTTAGGAAAATATCCTAGACTGTATTAATGGATATAGTGAGAGATTTACAAGAACAAAGTAAACCAAGCAATTATTATATGTGTTAGTGTGTGTGTATATGAATACATACTTTTTGGAGACTGATACTTTTTAAGTTATTATTTTACTTGCAACAACAATTTATTTTAGAAATACATGTAATATGAATCTGTTTTCTGTAACAGAGCTCTTGAATCATTATTTCATTCTCCAAAGATCATGCCAAAACTATACATTAAATGAATATATGGAATACTTGATAAGCATAAACATTTTTGTTAGTTATGCAAGAGGATAAGTAAAATGACATCATTGTCTTCGAGGAGTTTAGAATCTGGTGGAGAAGCTATAATACTGAAGCATAAAAATAGTAGTAACACCAAAATTACATGTGGCTAATTGCTTTCAGAGAAACATAGACATGCATGGATTGAGTGTAAAGAAAATAAATGCTGTGGTGGACTACATAGCTTCTTGATTGAGGAAGGAATTGGAAACTTTATTTGAAGCGAGAACTGGTTGTGTTTGATGCAATTGATTCTGATTAGGGTAGGTGGAAGAGGGATGAGAAAGAATTGAGGCAGAAAGGCATCAAAGAAGGAAAAACATCTCTCTAGTTTCCCTAACCCATAGAGAGACTAAACCAATTGGTACTTACCCGAACACACCACAAAAAGTGCTAAAAGCAACAGACTTATGATTGCACTGTTCTTCGTATTGAAAGGGAATTTAGAAGTGAAGTAAGGAAAAATGCATTGACCATGTAACAATGGGAGCTTCCTGGTCAAGGTAACATATCCTAAAGCAGGGGAGCGGATAAAGCTAAGTAGCTTATAACAGGAAGAGGCAGTTCAACTGCATTAACCCAACCCTGATTCAATGACCTACTAACATGTTTATCTGTTAAAAGAGAAGAATTAATGAGCATTTAGGACCTGTGTCTCTGAGAGACTGGCAGAGAAAAGAGCAAAAGTCTGAGTTTGGAGAAGCCCTCCATTTAGTAAATGAGAAAGAAATGGCCACTGAAGAGGCCATGGAAAAGATCAGTTAACTGAGTAAAATGATGGCCTGTTAGCCAAAAGAGAAGAGGAATTTCAAGAGAGGTAGAGGATGGTGAAAACATCAAACATTACTGAATTTCAAGAAAATGAATGACTAAAGAATATATGTTTAATGACA
This sequence comes from Pteropus medius, assembly GCF_902729225.1. Taxonomy (NCBI): domain Eukaryota; kingdom Metazoa; phylum Chordata; class Mammalia; order Chiroptera; family Pteropodidae; genus Pteropus; species Pteropus medius. The sequence continues at coordinate 153,025 of NW_024347671.1, forward strand.
GTCAGTTTGACCACACAGCAACTACATTTAATGGCAAATAGTGACAACTTTTCTGTGGAAGAAACAGAGAAATTACAGTAGATAAAGGATTTCATGGTTATATCTACACAAGACACAATTAACAATTTAGTGTATTCTTAAATATTTCTTGATTTTTCTTAATTTTTGCATTTTTGAAACCTGCATTTCAGCTGAATTTACATATTATATGAATCCAAAGGCAGAAACTGAGTATTTTGTTTCAGAAATAAAAACATAAATATAGTTTGTCATTCTTTTTTTCTGATTTATTTATTATTTTAATTAATTATTTTAATGGTGATTTTGATTAATGAAACCCAATAAGTTTCATCTGTACCCATTAACAGTAAGGTGTGTATACACACACACACACACACACACACACACACATGTATGTATTTACACTGTGTGTTCACCAAGATTTCTTTCTGTCACCACGTATTTGACCCGATTTACCTCAAATACCTACTCCCTCTCAACACCCGCTACCCTCTGGTAACCACAAGTCTATAGTCCATGTCCATATGTCTCTGTTTGTATTGTTCATTTGCGCTTTTAGGTTTATATCCCACATATAAGTGATATCATGCACTGGATGCCAATGGCCACCGGGGAGCACATTTCCTGCTTCTCCTTGTTGGCCTGCCTAGGTTGAGGACAGAATCCACAAGAGAACTAGAGCCTCCTGTGTCCAATGGGAGGGAGCCCCACGTGGCCTTTCGGGCCCAGGAGGCCCAGTCAGCCTGTGGCCAAAACCTAGTCCAGGGCCCCAATGGCTGTGGCTCGTCTCATGTGCTTTCCTAAAGAGTGCGTACAGAACATTTCCTTTGCTCCAAAGTGATCTCGAACTTCATCCTCGCCTTTACCTCATAATGCTTTGAGAAATTTCAGGCGCTTGAGGGGACACGGTTGTCCGAGTTCCCCGGTACTTCTCGTGGCCAGCCTAGAAATTCCAGCATTCCTGATGCATCAGCTGTGGGCAGTAAGACTCTGTATCAACCACCATTGTACAATCTGTCTCCTAGGCCCCTTTCGCCCTCCCCCACCAACATTCTCATCGAATCCTTGACTAGCATTTGCCCTTGAACCACTTATGAGGCTTTGCCTCGCAGAATCAGAGCATCCTGGGTTGTTCCTTATGAATTCAAGATTGTTTCAGGGAGGTATCAGAGCAGACTTACAGAGAAAGAAAAATTCCCTGACAGGGCAGATATATCCAGCTGTTGGCAACTGCCTGGGTCACAGGAGTCATCTTTTTACCTGACTCCCAAGAGATGGGTGGCCCCCAAGTACTCTTTGTCCATGACAAGAATGTTCATTCCTTCACAACACTGCCTTTTTTGGTCAACTATTGAGAAATGGAGCATCAAGTCAGCATCAAGCTTACTTTTTGTGTCTCCATTGCGGGTACGCGACCCAGAAAGTATGAGGCTGTAACATCTCTGGCCTTTGAGAAGATGCCTTCTCACTGTCAGTCGAACCCGTCCCTTTCGAATTCTTCCTCTTTTCCAATCAGGGGATTCACGTGTTCTACATGCTCCCATGAAAAGGTCATGTACCCAGTCTGCCAGTGAGTTTGAACTTCCTCTCACCTTATACCGATGTCCTAGACTACCATCTCTGTGAATCAACAGAAAACCATCTTGTCAAGTCCACACAGCAATCTAGTTTGTCCGTGGTTCTGTCATGACCAGAAAGCCCGACTCAGAGTTGGCGCTCCAAACCTCTTGCAGTCTGTCATCTGTAGCATATGAAACCTAGCCAAAATTTGTGGCTTCAGAACCTCAGAAAAATGTCAAGTGTGCTAGCTTCTTAGCCAGCATTCACTGAGTCCATTCCTTACTTTGCACCAGCTGCCTTGTGGTTGACCATTACCCTGGTGCTGAACCTCTTTACAAATGTCGTTGTCCTCATACTGCCCTGAGGCTCTGGTCATCCAAAGAATTTACTTTTGCTTGTTTGCTCCTTTACATTGTGCCTTCTGCCCCAGTCCACATGGGAGTGAAACCAGAAAATCCATGTTTCTTTCCGTGACATCTTTCCCTTCCCTTGGGGGGCTGCGGGTCCGGGCAAAAGGGCCAGGATCATGGCATGTTCATGTGAGGTGCTCAGTGGGTGAGTGGCAGAGGCTGGAGACCTAGGAAAACAGCACCAAAATTCCCAGGGCTGTTCAGCGACCACCCATTTTTGGACTAAGCACTGGCAGCTACACAAGCCACCGGGCTGAAGGATTCAGCTTGTGGCATTCAGGCCAGCAGATTGCAGATGAAGATGTGGCTACTGTGGAGAAGGAGGTCAATGCAAGGCAGGTGAAGGTAGCCTCCCAAAAGGCTGGCCGCTAAGGATCGGGCTTCTGGCAGGAGACCAGTCAGAAGTTGTGAGGAACCCTGGGGCCACTGGAGAGTGCACACCCTGTTCCTTCGGGCCTGGGCTAAGGCTGAGGAAAAGGTGGTGTGACTCAGTAGTGAGATGCAACTGCACCATGTGGTATTGATGGAGTGTCAGCTGTAGGCAGGAATACGAAGAACTCATATGAAGTTCAGGACACACAAAGGCAACTTTGGCTATTGAATTCAACCCTCTGCTCATGGCTCCATCACAGCAGTTATCACTGGCATATGTAGCCTTCACTGCAAGCAGGGATGAAGGAACCAATTCTCAGGGAAGTCCCAGGGCAAAAGCTTCCTGGGTGCGCTCTTTCAGGTTGGGGGCCATGCCCGCAACATTCCCAGCACTGGAGGGTATGGGAGTCACTGCCCTGCCTCTTCCTGGACAGTCAGCTCTTGGCAAGATACCAGGCTAACCGCAGGGAAGCCAGCCATTTGGGTTTCCATTCACTTCCGGCCCTGACTGTCCGGTTCGATTACATTTATGCTTTCGCTCCAAGTCTCTGGGCTGACAAATAGGGGACCAGCAGCCACTCTTTCAGCTGGCACCTTCCTCTCTGGAGGTTTCTCTTTATCCCTGACCTTTGCTCGGCTCTTCTGCAGTCTCGAAGCGGCCAGGCCCAGGGCAGGCAAAAGCCCAGAGGGGAGCTGTGGCAGGTGCCAGTCGACCTCAACCGAGCCTCTCTGGGCCCAGGAATGGCTCACGTGAGTTGCCCCATTAATGCACCTAGGAGGGAGGATCAGCTCTCAATCAATCACAGCTGTTGTGCATGCGCTTGATGCCGCCCAGGCCGTGGGCTCTGCCCTCCCCCAGGCTTTTGCTCTGTCTGGCTATTACCCTCAAGCCCTGTTCTTTTCCCTGACTCCCTCATTCCATTGGACTACTCTCAGCTTCCACCTTCTGGCCCCATCTCTTTCCAACTCATGGGAATTTTCTAGCAGAACATGTCCCTTTTCCTTCAGGTTTCTTTAACTCTCGCAGGCAATTCGACACACTGCTCTCACAAATTCTCCATTCTTCATTCCCCAGACAACCATGCCTACGTTCCTCACCTCACCTGTTTCACAGCCCACTTCTGGGTGGTTTTCTTCATCCCCTACCCCGACCCTAGACAGACATGTCCCCCACAGAAGTATTGTGGAACCCAAGAAAGCGCCCAGCTTCTGGGAGCAGTCCTGTCTTCAGGCTCAGTGCTCAGTCAGGGTGGGGCATCCAGGGACTGGATTCTGGGGACATGGAATTTGGTGATGTCTCATCCAGCCTTGCTAGTGGCTCAGAAAGCAAGGCCACATATCCTTGCCCCAGCCGTGCTGCCAGGCACACACTCTTTCATCTTTTAGCAAGTCATGCCAGAGAGCTGAGGAAAGTACAGAAGGCCCAGGCCTGCAGCGTCCCTGATGTGAAAAACTAGGTGTCCTCAAGGGCCTGGCTGGTATCTTCGTGTGACTTTGGGTCTTTCTGTGTCTAGGTCAAACGGGAACAGCCAAGGCCAGTCTCAGTGGCCCTTTCTGCTGTGGTGGTTGTAGAGCTGTGCCACATCCTGGAATATAAGAGGAATAGAGTTCATATAAGTGCTATGCTGGCTGTGTTTGATATCAGTCTGTCGGTTTGTTTGTGTGTGTGTAGGTGTGAGGGAGGGATGTGGCCGTGTGGATATTTAGGTGGCTGGAAGCACGTGAATGTCAGCATGTATGTGCCTTTGTGAAAAGTTCTTGAGATTCTGGGTTTGTTTTCAGATGTCTACTGATGTAGGCATTTGGTGTCTTTGCTAAAGTGTGAGTGCAAATCAGCATGTGAGCATAAAGTACCCTTTGTGTGTATCAGTGTTTAAATGAATCTGGAGTGTTTCATGTATTTTTCCCCAGGTAGGCCTCTAAACATTGGGCTGGTCCTGGTTTGAAGGAAGGGTGTAAACAGTGAGGGGAATCCTCTCAGCCCTAATGTGAGTGTTTGCTGGGTGGCAGACAATAGCTGGACACTTTGCATCAGAGAACACATTATGAGGTGTGTAACTATCAGATCATCACGTTGTGGAAATGAAACCAATATAAACTTGGATTCCGTCCATGCTTACATCAAGGATCTAAATTTCAAAAAGTCCAAGAACTGAATCAAAGAAATCTGCCCTAATGGACTGCTGACCATAGCACAACCCAGGAAGATTCGGTGGGAGCTTCGTGTGCTGCTTGCATGTGGCCACCGGGGGCGCACCGCCTGCTTATGAGTGCTTGCCTAACCAAAGTTAAGGGCAGAATTCACCTCAGAACTAGGTCTTCCTCTTGCCAACAGGCGAGAGCCCAGCACAGCCTTTGTGATTCAAGGAGGCTTGTCCACCTGAGGCCAAAGATTGGCGGAGGGCCCCGATGGCTGATGAGGGGGAGTGGTGGTGGCTTGTCTCACATGCTTTTCTACATAATAAGAACAGAAGCTTTCCTTTGCTCCGAGGGGACTTTGGGCTTCATCTTAGCCATTCCCTGTAACGTTCTGGTGAATTTCAGGTGTTTGTGGGGAAAACGTTGTACGAGAAGACTTGCCTTTCTAGTGGCCAGCCTTAAAATTCGAGGAATCCCTCTCAGTCAGCTGTGTTCAGGAGGACACTTTATCACCCATTACCATACAGTCGAACCCCTGGGTCCCTTTTGCCCTCACTCACTCCCTTTCTCACTTCATACTTGACTAGCAAAAGCCCTTGAACTACTTATAAGGGTTTGCCTCACAGAATCAGAACGTCCTGGATTGTTCCTTATGGATTCAGGATTGCTTCAGGAAGAAATCATAGCAGAGTTTTAGACAGAGGCAAAACCCCTGACAGGGCAGGAAAATCCAACTGTCGACAGCTGCCTGGGTCCCATGAGCCATCATTTCACCAGACTTCTAGGAGACAGTGTCCTCCTGAGTACCCTTTGTCCTTGACAAGAATGTTCATTTTTCCACAAAACTTCATTTTTTTTTTTTTGGTGAAATCTTGTGAAAAAGAATGTCGAGTCAGCATCACAGCTTTCTCTTCATGTCTCCACTCTGGCTACCCGATCCAGAAAGTATTACGCTCTAACATCTCTGGCCATTGAGAAGTGAAAGACTTGCAGAGAGTTGAACTCCTCTGTTTTGAGTTCAATTCCTCTTCAAATAGGGGATTCACATGTTTGACATGTTCTCGTGAAATAGTCATGTACCAGATCTGCCAGATATTTTCAGCTTCTTCTTACCTTATACCAATGTCCTGTGCTAGCACCTCTGTGACTCACCTGAAAACCATCCAGTCAAGTCCACACAGTGATCCAATTTGTCCACAGTTCTGTCATAAGCAGCAAGCCTGGCTGGGTGTTGGCACCCCAAACCCTGCTGTGTTCTGTCATTTGATCGAATGAAATGCATGGCTTCAGTAACTTAGGAGATTTTCACGTGTGCTAACACATGAGCCAATACCAGTTTACTACGATGCGTGCTCAGCAACAGCGGCCAGGTTGTTGACCTTCACCCAGGTTTTATCTTTACACATCATTATCTTTCTGCTGCCCTGAGGTTTTGGTCTGTTGTCGGAGCCTCTAACTTCTCTTTTGTTCATTTTGCTTCTGTACGTCTTGCCCTTTGTTCCAGGTCCACATGGGAGTGAAAGCAGAAAGTCCCTGTTACTTTCAGCAACATATTTCCCTTCCCTTGGTAGGTTGAGGACTGTTCAAAAGAACAAGAGTCACAGCATGTTTATGTGCGGTGTTCAGCTAGAAGTGGTAGAGGCTCAAGTTCCAGGAGAATGCAGCCCAAAACCCCAAGGCTCACCGGTAACCACCCGTCTTTTCATGAAGTTCTGGTGGCTGCACAAGCCGCTAGGCCAAAGGAGTCTGCCTGTGTTATTTGGGCAAACAGATGGAAGATGCAGACACAACCTGAATGGAGAAAGTTTGATGCAAGGCAGGTGAGGCCTGCCTCCCAATAGGCCGGCTGCTAACCGCTGGCCCTCAGGCAAGAGCCAAGGCGGAAGGCTTGAGCCTTGGCTCTTATGCAGTCTTCAAGAACACTGGGGCCAGTGGAGAGGGCACACCCTGTGCCTCTCATCTGCCCAGGGCTGAGGCAGGACAGGAAGTGATGCGACTCATTAGCATGGGTCTCGACACAGTTTGCTATTGATGGAGCATCAGTGTATGAAGGAATACTGAGTACTCATTTGAGATTCAGGACACACAAATACAACCTTTGTTAATGAATGCAGCCCTTTTCTCAGGGCTCTGTCACGGTTGTAATCACCAGCTTTCCACCTTCAATGCCTGCAGAGATGGAAAAACTAAATCTCAGCGAAAGCCGAGATCAAGAGCTGGCCAGCTGTTCTCTTTCGCCCTAGGGGCCAGGCCTGACAATGTCCCAGCATCGGAGGGTTGGGAGTCACTGCCCTGTCCCCATCTGGGTAATCAGCACCTGGTCGGACAGCTGGGAACCTGCGAGGTAGCTAGTCTTTTGGGTTCCAGTTCCTTCTCTGCCCACTGTCCAATTCACCAATATTCATGTTTTCACTACAAGTCTCTGGGTTGACAAACGATGAACTACTAGCAGCCATTCTTTGAGCCTGGCATCTTCGCCTCTGGAGGTTTTTCTTTCTCTCTGGCCATGTCTTCGCTTGGCTCTCGTGCAATGTCAAAACTACCAGGCCCAAGGCAGGCGAAAACCCAGAGGGGAGCTCTGGCTGGCCATGTGCCCTTTGACATCAATTCAGCATCTCTGGAACCCTGGATTGGCACAGGTGATTTACCAAATTACGCTCCTCGGTGGGCGGGCGAACTATCAATAACAGCTGTTGTACCTGCAGTTGAATCTGGCCACGTCGTGGACTCTCCCCTCCAACAGATTTTTGCTATGTCAAAATCCAAAATATATAAAGGACTCATGCAATTCAACAACAACAACAACAGAATACAATTAAAAAATTTGTAGAATATGTGCATAGATACTTCTCCAAAGAGGAAATAGTGATGGCCAATAGACATATGAAAAGATGCTCAGGGTCACTAATCATTAGAGAAATGCAAATATAACTACATATAGATATAACCTCATACCTGTCAGAATGAATATAATCAATAAATCAAAGCACAAATTTGGCGAGGTTGCAGAGAAAATGGACCCCTCATACATAGCTGGTGTGATTAACATTGTTATAGCCGCTATGGAAAACTGTCTGGAGGTTTCTCTAAAAATAAAAACTGGATATACCTTTTGACCCAGCATTTGTACTTCTGGGTATTTATCCAAAAAAAGCAAAACAATAATTCGTAACGATCTATACATCCCAATATTCATGGTGCCACAATTCACAATAGCAAAGATACGGAGGCAAACTAAATGCCCGTCAGCAAATGATTGGATAAAGAATTATGGTTCATATATACGATGGAATATTACTCAGCCATTAAATAAATGAACTCCTGCCATTTGCAATGACACAGATGGACCTAGAGGTTATTATGCTGAATGAAATAAGTCAGAGAAAGATAAATACCACATGATTTCACTTTGATGTAGAATCTAAGGAACAAAAAAACCAAACTGATCAAAAACTGACTCGCGAATATAGAATACATCTTGGTGACGGGCAGAGAGGATTAGAGGTTGGGGGGCTGCAAGAATGGGGTGAACGGTTAAATAAGTACAAATTAGTAATTGATAGATGGTCACTGGGATGGGGAGCACGGTGTAGGGAATTAGTTAGCATTAATATTTTGGCCAGGAAAAGCAGAGGTGAGGAGGAGCAATTAGGGGAATCATCTTATAAATTATATATTAAAAAAATGTCATGTATACTTGAAAATAAAATAAATAATAAAATAAAACCATTTGTTAATTGAATGATACAGCAGATAAGACAGAGAAAATCAAATTTACATTAAAAAGAAAAACAAAAATGTATTTTTACTGACTTGTTGATTTTTTTTAATTATATTTAAAAGGACGTCAAGATTTTTTACCCACTCCTCAGATATGTTAATTCCTAGAAGATTGCCTCATTTAATTTTATGGTTTGCTATGGTATAGTGTGATCAGAACTCAAAACCCCAATTTACTCTTTTAAAAAATATTCTTTTTAAAGCTGTTCTCTGGATAAATTGATGCTGGTTCTATCTGAATGCTGCAACTTCTCTGAGCTGTGCTGTTAGTGTTTGCTTCTTAGAACCTCACACCTGTGTATGCAGAGATTATGTTTTTCTTAAATTTGTTACAGCTTTCTGAAAGGGAAATACCAAGCTATCAATAATTATTTACAAGGAAAAGATGTACAAAATACACATAATGCAGAGGTGTGTATTTTGAGATGCCATTTTATTTTAAACATATAAATATATCTCATAAATACACATCAATTGAAACCTTTTTGATATTAGAGAACTATGTCATTTAATTTATGGAAGTTGAAGTGGTTATACTGGTTATTTCACAATTGGATAAGGTTTTAAAAAGAAATAGTATTTTAAAGATAGAATTTGCTTAGTCGTTACACAATGGAGAAATTGTTCTCACATTAACTGTCAGCATTTATAAATATAACTTAGTCTGCCATTAAAATAGGAGGAAAACTTAGTATTCTACATCGATGCTAAATGTGAGTTCTAGAAAAATAAATCCAATATTTAGTTTCAAAATATCTGAGTGTTCAATAGAATGGTGTTTTTAATAACATACGCACTGTGCATGCTGAATTAGAACATTTTGAGTCTGAGATTACTATTACTTTATAGGTAAAAAAAAGACTTATTCCAATAAAAGAACTAACAAGGACTATGAACATTTATTTAGAGATTTCAGGGAACTAGGCACTGTACTCAGTGCTTCATATGCATTTTTCATTTATATGCATAAGAAATTTGTTAGATAGTATTGTCATCAGTGGCAAACCTGATGCCTAGAGAATTTAAGAAACTTGTCCAAGGTTATCCAACCAAGTTGTGGTTAAAAGAAAAATGCAAGTTTGCCTTCATTATTACAGAAAAGAGAAAGATATAGTCTTAAAGAGCAAACCTTTCTTTTGATGGCCTTTATATTTTGTATTCATTAACCTTATTCTTCATGATCATAGGATTTAGCATATTAATCATATTCGATGAAACTTTAATCAATATTGTCTTAAATACAAAGTTCCTTGGTATCCTTAGTAATTGACAGAAGCAGGATCTAACATTCATTTCCTGCCTACAGACATTCCTTTTGTATTGATCGAATGACTGATTGATTGATTGATTGCACCTTTATCTCAACCTCATCTCATGGTCTAATTTTAGTTCGAATCTCCTAAAATATTAAAGCCATAAGGAGCCTCTCCCACGAAAGTGGTTACCTCAGAATCAGATGGCCTTGCCCTGCTCAAGATGTTACTGACTCCTGCAGTGAGTGTGTTCTGAGCTGCCTGACAGGCTTTCTTTGTGTCTGAAAGGCACACCGTTCTCTTCCTGTGATGCCTGTTCTTTGTGGAGTGCCAAAATCCTCCTTCTAATACTTCAGTCATGTCTCCTTCCACTTATTCTTTCTAACTAGCTTAGATTCTCATGAGTGCTCTATAGTATAAAACAGCAGAAAGGCCTCTGCCTGTTCTCATGTGTCCTGCAAGACTCATCAATCTGTTTCTGATCTGTGAACATGATCACTCAATTTTCAGGTCATAAACCTAATCTCCGGCTTACAATTCTGGATTCAGAAACCTAGGACCAGATAAACCCACGTGCTTTTTCATCTTAACTTGCATTCCCTCTGACAACCCCATCTTCCAGATATAACCTACCACACTTGATTACTGTCATCTCTGAGTCACTGCTTCCGATAACATAGTGCTCCATGTTCCCAAATCATGCTTTTTTTTTGCTAGAAATCATAAAAAAAACTATGTAGCATTGTTTCACCGAGCATCAAAAACAGATAATACCTTAATATTAACTAAACAAAAACTATCAAAAAAGTAAGATCTCCTCCAATTTGTCAAAACTATTTTAACAAATTTTTGATGAAAAGCTTAAAATCACCAGAAAATTGAATAGCTTTCCTTTTGTTTCTATAGATGTCGAGCTTTATAAACATTTTGATAAATTTATTTTTCAAACTATATCACTGGAATTAACTAGCATCTAGATCAAAAAATAGAACATTATCAATCTCTTGCCCAAAATAAAAACTAGTCTGATTGGATTAGTGTTTCCTTTTATAGTAATTTATATAAATTGACTTAAGTAATTGGATTTTTTTTCCTGAATAAATTTGCTCACATTTTCTTTCTAAGATCCATCCAAATCCTTGCCTGTAGTCATATTCATTTTCATTGCTCCATAGAATCCCATTGCACAAATATACTATGGTTAATGTATCCTGTGTAGTGTTGATTGATATTTAGGTTTTTATCTTTTTGATATAACAAATAGTGTTCATGTCTACACTACAAAGTAAATGTTTTTATACATATCTTTCATCAGCACATGAGTGGATTTCCGTTGGGTAAATACTTACGAGTAGAAATTCTGAGTAAGGGGATATGGATATGTTCACACTTAAGTAATGATGTCAAACTGTTTGCCAAAATGTGGTACTAATATATATCTCTTCAGTAATATCTGAGAACTTCAGTTGTTTTGAATTTGGTTTGGTCTGTCTTTTTTAATTAATTAAATAATTAATTATTTTATGGTGACATTGGTTAAGAAAATCTGTTAAATCTCATCTGTACATTTTAACAGTTAAATATATATACATTTACACTGTGTGTTCACATCCCATAGTTAGATTTCCTTCTATCACCACTTATTTGACCCTTTTAGCAAGTCTACCTTCCTCCAAGATATTATTACCACCTACCCTCTAGAAACCATTAGTTAATTGTCCGTGTCCATCAGTCTCTGTTTCTCAGGTTCATTTTTTGCTATTAGGTTTATATCACACAATAAATAATACTTTTTCTGTCTGGCTTATTTCCCTTAACATGGTTATCTCGAGGTCCATCCATGTTGTTGCAAATGGCAGTATTTTATCTCTACTTATGGTTGAGTAATATTCCGTCGTATATATGTATCACAGCTTCTGTATCCAATCATACATTGTAGAACACTTCAGTTGCTCCCATGTCCTGGAGCTCTTGAATAATGCTGCTATGAGCATTAGTGTGCAAATATCTTTTCGGATAAGAGTTTTCAAGTCTTTGGGGTAATAACCAGGAGAGGAATTGCTGGATCATATGATAGATCAATTTTAACCCTTCTGTTGAACATGTGATGGTTTCTTGGGGTTTATTTTACAATTCTCTATTAGTTAATAACTTTGAATGCTTCTCTCTCTCTCTCTCGGTCTCTCGGTCTCTCTGTCTCTCTCTGTCTCTCTGTCTCTCTCTCTCTCTCTCTCTCTCTCTCCCCCTCTCTCTCTCTCTTTTTGCCAAATTTTATATCTTCCTCAATAGGTTCTTATTCCAACCTTATTCTTGTATTTTCTTTTTGGTGTTAGGTTCTTTTTTTTCTTCACTGATCAAAGTGTTAGAGTTCTTTACAGATCTAGAGATCTTTGATTTTAAGTTTTTAGCATGTCTTGGGTTCTATTTGTTTCAGGTGGTAATAGAGTATTTCAAATTACTAAGAACTTCATTGTCTTTGTCTTTTTATATATTACTGGGATCATAAAAGGCCATGATCATCTACGAAAAAGTCCTGGGAATAAATAAAAGGAAACAAATCCAAAAACGCTGTAAGTTTACAAAAACTAGTGTACTTACCACATCAGGTTTCAAGATATACTTAATCCTTTGATATTTATTATTCCTATTCATTAGAATATATTTTGGTGAAGCAGGACATCTCTTGGCCTGTTTTTGAAAAAAGAACATGTAATGTCTCTTTGAAGTTTTCAGATGTATGGTGAAATACGAACTAACAAATGTGAATTCTGTCCCTGTAATATACGTAATCTTGCTCCAGAATTAGTGGTTTCATTAATGTAAATTAATTAGAACTACAAGGGATTCTCTCATTCTTTATGATATATTAGGAATTAATTTTATTTCATAATACATTTTGAACAAATCTAGTGATTTACTCTTATAGGCGATATAAACAGGCAGTTCAAAATAAAAATATATTTAGATAAGTATGAACAAAAATTTTTAAAAGACTCATTTGAATCAGTTTTGCTTAGATTTGTGTTATAATGTCAGGTCAGTAGAACATAAAGTTAACTGGAGTTTTAAGAAATTACAGAACATTTTCATAAAAAAGTGTTTTTTATCTGCCTGTAATATCTTTGAGATTCTGTCTTGCAAAGCAGTCTGCAATTTCAAAAAACAATTGTGAGATTTTAAAATTGAGTGTCAATATTCCAGACAGATCTCTACTAAATACAGTTCTTGAAACATAATATAGGGAAGTAAACAAAAATATCACTGCTGTACAACATGTAAAACCTGCTACACAAAATACCAGCTTGACTCAAAAGATAATATTCCATATCATACTCTGGATTGTTAAACATTTAATCATCTGAAAGACATGAAGAAATTAAACACATTTCTAATGATACTAGAGTGTGATCAGTCTTTGAAATATATGCATGGCCAGAGAATTGAGGAAAGGAAAAACGATTTGGCCACTCACCAAATAAATTATTTTTCCTAACGTATCATGCCCAAGGGCTTAAAATGCATAAAAAGTCCTCAAACTTTGTTCTTAAGTTAATTTTCAGTTAAGTGAGCCACTTTTCAATGACTTTGAAGGGCCTGAAGTTCCTCATTTTCTAAATATATGTAAGCTTGGAAAAATAGTCCCATTTCTAAAGGAAGCAATCAAAATTAAGGCAATCTTAATTAAATTACTTTCAGATTAACATATGTAAATTGAATTACTACTATACGAATTAAATGGTTTGAGATCTCCCTTCTGTGACAATAAAAAAGACTGATGTGTGTAGAGAAGGGGAAGAGTAAAAGAAACAGAATAAAACTTAAATATGCAAAGTTATTTTATCTGAACACTTCATTTGGGCCTACATAAATAGACTTGGGTTTACCCACTCACAGTAAGAGCAACAAATCTAAAATTTGTACTTGTTCAGAACAATAAAGGCAAGTATATATCAGAAACTGGTGTTAATACCTCCCAGCTCTCTACTTAAACAGGGGGAAAAAGTAGGCTTAAATGCTCAGACTCTTAGAAACACAGTATTTAGTAATCATCTGTTTGCATATACTCCACATGTTTCTAAAAGAGATATGACATCTTTTCTAAAACTACATAGTATCGAAGAATATTAAAATAGCTAAAGGGAAGGAAAGCAAAGACTAAGATGGGAATCAGAGAAAGTTATCATGATACATGTGTATTGCATTCAACTTGTAAAATTGTAAACATGAATCCAATATTTGACTCTGAGGCGCCTGGAGATGAAAAGCTAAACATTATTAGCTACATCATAGGCTGTAACCATAGAACAAAAACATATCAGTTGTTAGGAAAAAACAATTCTCTTGACATTTGTTTTCTCCAATGTGGTAAAATCAATAAAAAAATTGTGATGGATGCATAACTTTCACAAAGATATTATCAAATCTCAGCTCCTAATTTTGACAGGAAGTGACATTTCCAGGGAAATGATGGGTCATGTTACTCTTAATGTTGTAATCAGCCCCAAGAAAGTAATTGAAAGAATTTTTGACTTATCTGAAAATAAATAATTAATTCAGGTATTACATAGAAAGCCTTAATTAAGTAGGTTAAAAGGTATGGCTATATGTAAAACTAAATGAACATATAAAATTTTAAATGAATACCAATTTGAGATGTTCAGATTATGGGGTAAACTGGCACATGCTTAGATGAAGTTTGAATTCTAGTAGAGAAAATTGGCACATAAATATATGACAATGGTATAACGTGGTTAAGTACCAAATCAGACACATGGTAGTTCAGGTATAGGGTCATAGCCAAGAATGTAATGAACCCTCAGATACCTATGTATATTCTCTTTGCGGAAGGTATAAACTGTATGAGGTCAGATAAAATGGCAATCATGAAGATAACCATGGTTAGTAAGATCTCTTGAGATACTACTCTCTTGAAACAATGAGAAGTGTTTGTATAAAGCTGGGTGTCCTATAGTTGGCAAAGGAAGATCAAAAGTAATATTTTATGAAACCTTAATTCAGACTTGTACTGTTTATCTCTCCATTAGATAGAGCAACTAGGAAGAAAATTGTCACAAAATATTACACCAGCTTTAAATGACATAGACCATCAAATCTGTGATACATAAATGGTCCTTTGGATTTCAAAATTAAGTAATCTAGACTATTAGAATTTTAAAATGTAGCTCTCAAATATAATAGTATTTGGCATTTTGAGCACTTGGTATTTTTTCCCTATGGCATTATTTTTCAAAGATAAATAACATACAAACTATCAGAAATTTTTAAAGCCATTCAAGAGTTCCTAGTTCTAAAGCAATATTGGCATTATAGAAGACAACTGTGGCCAGGAGTGGTAAAATATAGCATCCTATATAAATTTAAGAGCAGATCTGGGCCTGAATCCAAGTGATTTGATTCCCAGCCCAGTGTTCTTCCACCTTGGGGATATAGAGAATAGTCTCCAGGCCAGAGTACATAGCTGCACATCCTGGTCTCACCACTGACTAGTTATATACCATGAGCAGGTTACATTTGTTTCTGTGACTCTGTGTTCACTTCTGTAAATTGAGTATAATCATAGTAGCTACCTTGTGGGATTTTTGAGGGGAATAAATGAATTAATTTCCTGAGGAGAATTTAGAGGACCTAGCATAGCATTATTGGAGCTTAGTGAGGGCCCCTCTAAATATGGCAAGGTTGCGTATTGACACTTTGAATTAAAGTTATATAAAAAGCAGTCTGCACATAAAGGACCTGTTATCCCTTATGTGTCTCTGAAAGCAGAAAGTAACTATCTCATGTGAAAATTACCTTCCCTGCGCCAGAAGGTAAGAGAAACATCTTGAGCACCAGAGATGGAGAATTCGGGGCTGAGAAACCTGAATAAGCAAACCTTGTTTTGTTTTGTTTTTTTTCCCTACTGATTTACTACTCCAAGGCCAAAGTCAACTTATTCCTTACTAATTAAGCACACAAACCTAAATGTCTGTATCTTGTCAAATCCTCATCAATTTATTGTTTCATCCTCTAAAATGAACAAAAATCATATTCTTTGGTCACTTCCTTAGGTCCCATATGATGAGAACTACTTATGTACATACATAATCAAATTTGATTTTTTTCTCTTATTTTTTCATGTCATTTTAATTCTTAGACCAGATAGAAGAATCTATAAGTGTAGAGGAAAAATTCTACCTCCCCAATAGTAATCATGAGGTAAGAGTTTGCGATTGGTACCACTTTTGACATGAGTCAGGCATGAGTCTGGCCTAGGAAAAGATGCTACACTGGAGAAACACATGTAGGTGCTGCAATTAAATCCTTCCATCATTCTCACATCATCAGCCCTAGGGCTGGGGACTAGGAGCTTTCAGGAGACCTAATTTCTGTCTAGAAGCAAATTATATTGTTCTCTGCATTGGTACCCTTGCATATTTCTATGCTTTTGCCATTAAAGAAATTTGCATCCTCTAACAGTACCTGCAGCATTTTTTCTCTCAATAGCAGCATTCTCCTAATACCTCATGTCACCATTTCACACTTCTTTAAAAAATGTAACAAAGAATTAGAGAATTGTGAGCATCAGGAACTGTCTCTTTCTTGATGCTTTTTCTAAATATTATTTTCTTGTCCATAAATTTAAATATGTCTATTTTGCTAACTCAGTAATTAGCAATGTTCTTAGTCTTTTTGACATCCGGAAGACATTCAGCCAACATTTTAATTCAATTTTTATGACACTAAGTTTTCACGTCTGCAACTTGTAGAAGGAGAGATTAAACCTTATTGCATTAACTTCTGGAAAAATATCAGAGATTAAAAAAAATAATCTTGATTATATTTTGCCTATTCTTTTATTTGCATTTAATTAGGTTAATGGTTGCATTTAAAATGACATGCAATAAACTAGACAAGTCAGTTAATCAATTGAAAGGAGTTTCTAATATGAGATCTGACTTGTTACCTTAATAGAGGGGATAATAATTTACATAGGACAGCACAATTTTAATATAATTTGGTCTCCTTGATAATTATTTCCTAGGTTTTCATAGAAATTTAATGCGTTCTGAAATTTTCTGCCAACATTCTACTTCTACTAAGGTTTTAATCCTTCCTTTCCATGAGAAGCAACAAATGGTACCGATATTACAAGAAAAGTCCTTGAACTATGGTAAATCTAACTTTGAATTCTGTCTTCACTGGCTGAAAGAAACTTGAAAAGTTACCCAATTTTACTTATCTTCGTTTTTACAACAATAAAAGTAATAATAATTGTAGCTAACTTGTGAATTTGTGATTAGATGTTTTCTTTATTGGTTGGTTTGATTTTATTTATTTTTTTTGCTTATCTATTTAAATAAATTGTTTAGGTTAAAATAAGTAAAGATTTTTTACAGTTCTCACAAAGTAATAAAGGTAAAAAAAAATGGTAACTATTGCTGTTGATAAGGAATATATATTGATGACTATTTCTCAAAGGCCCAAGAGGAACAAAAAAGATAAATCTTAAGGTTAAGTTAAGTCTTTATCTCACAGAGAAAATTATGAGTAATATGACACAGATACATGTCTTTTTAATTTTGTTTTTGTTGGCCAAATAGTTGCTTTCAAGAAATTCTTTCTACATCTGGACGCTGTTTCTCTGAGTAAAAAATTATATATATATATATAATATATATATATATATATTATATATATATATATACATAATTTTCTTACATAGATATGTTGTAGATATTTGCTTTTAGTTTCTTGTCCCTTAATCATTTATAACATCTTTGTCACTGTAGTCTATTATTCTGATGTAACCAAATCTATCAGCCATTTTTCTAACAGAATAGGAAACTTCAATTAGTATTATTCAACTAATGTCCTGCCCCTAGAAAATGGTAAATCAAAATCTTCTGGGGGATTCGGACACATCCTCTTTTCAGGCTGAGAATTGGATGTATAGCCCCACAGTTAGCATCACTGCCGAATCATTGCAACTGGTACTGGCATCACTGATGATGTGTTGGAGAATAAATGTTCAAAACCACAGTTATATAATCAAGACATATCAATAGAGTCACACAAATTTTTGCTTCTGAATGTCAATATGAGATTCACATTCAAACCAAATTAGGAAAAATGGATACCACCGATGAATAACAGCTTTGAAAATAATGGTTTTCATGTTCTAACAATATTGATGATATTCCTCCCCACCTTTGGAATTTTTCTTTTACTGTGCTAAAATATATATTACATGAAACTTCCCATTTTAACCGTTATTTAAAGTGTACAATTCGCTTACATTAGGTACATTTGCACTGTTCTGAAACCATCACCACCACTTATCTCTAGTACTTTTTGATCCTCCCAAATTGAAACTCCATGACCATTAAACAATAACTCATCAATCAACCCTCCATAGTCCCTGGTAACCACCATTCTCCTTTCTGTCTCTATGAATCGGACTACTCTGAGAATCTCAAACCATACAGTATTTGTCCTGTTTCTGGCTGATTTCACTTAACATGTATTTTTAAGACTGAATAAAAGTCCATTTTTATGAATATACCACATTTTGTTCGTCCATTCATCTGTTAATGGGTGTTTCTACACTTTAAATTACTGTGAATAATAATGCCATGAATATTGACATGCATATGCTTGTTCAAGACCCCGCTTTTAATTCTTTCATATATATATTAAGAGCTATAATTTTAACTGATATTAATTCTTGTATTAAAGGCTGAAGAGGTAAATTACCACTTTACTTTTTTCTCCCTATTCTACCAATTAAAACAACTGATTGCTTGTAACCAACGAAAATCTGTTTGGTGGATCTAGTTGTAAGTTATCGGCCTTAACCCATAGTAAATAGAGGGAATATCCCCAAATTAATTTTTTTGTCCATTGTCCATTTGACACCATCCAAGTTTTACGTTAACATGACCTGAGCATTCATAATTTTGAGTGAGAAATTAAATCCCTACATGTTTGTGTAAATAAAAGCTTTATTTATTTACTTTTTTTTAAATTTTGGTCTAGTTCACTATAATGTTAATTGTGTAAGAGCAGCGAGACAGTCTGTTTGCTTTTTCTCTATATTTTTTGCACAGAATGTATGAGATTATGAAACAGAAAACACAGGTGAGTAATTCCTAACCCACAAATGTCAAGATAATATATGTGTTTTTTAACTTATTAAGTTTGTGTTAATATTGTTATGCTGCAATAGATCTCTAACACACATGGCTTCAATAATAAGAGCATTGAATTGCTAACTTGTGACAGATCAAATTACATACGACTTTAGTTTGATACAAGAAAACAGATGTAAGTTAGAGTCTTGAATAATATTCATAAATTAAATTTCCTTTTTGTAGAAATAGACTTTGCTTAAATTGTTACAATGTGTAAAAAGGGCTAAATTTTGTACTTTCCATCATTAGTTTCTTGATCCTTATAAAGTACAGAAATATAAAATCTGCAGCTAATGAACTTTCAGCTATAACATAGAAAAATGCCATGTTTTATTTCAAACTTTAAAGATAATACTTCCTGTATATTTTTCTACAATCTGGATAGAAATGGTTAATACCAGACAAATTAACTGGCCTAATTTAAGAAGGAATTTACATCCAATTCATTTCAAATACTACTCATTAGTAAATATGTAAACAGATTTACTTCTAGAGAAAATATCTCCTCATTAACCTTTCTTAATTTTTCCAACACACTTTTTTTCTACCAGAATCAAAACGTACCATAAAAATGCAATTTTCTCCAAGCTAAAATAAAATGAGCCTCTATGATAATGAGTATCAAATTATAAAATTTTAATGCTATTTGTTGCCAGGCAGGAACCATTTTATTTTGTTTTATGCCCTGGAAAGTACCAGTTGCATGATTAGGGCAAATGATATATTCTGTTAGGAGAAAAATATAATTTAAATACAAACGAAGCAAAAAGAAGTCAAGATCCATAAAATTAGATGGCAGAGAGGTTAGAAAGATAACAAAATTGAATAGAATGAACTGAACATCAATTCATAGGGAAAGTGGTGGAAGTAAACCATTGGACACTGCATGTTCTATTTAATAAGGGTAATTACTATGCAATAATGCACGTCCTGCACAATCTTAAAGTGGAAAGTAAATTCAAAATTTTATGTGAATTCCATAACCTTTTACATTTGGCAAGCAATGGAAGTTTTCTTTTTAAAGCATCAGCTGTCTTGGTTTGATCTTGGTTTGATCTATGAGCTGACTGACAGTTTATAAGGCTTAGAGTAAACTATCTGAAAGGTATTTCCCAGTTCTACCATTATGAGTTTGATATAATATGATTTACTATACCATTTCTCTTTTCTTTCTGTTGAGTACAATCCAAATCTATTGGTTAATTTCAGAAGCCTAGAATTATAGCCCAATAAAGGATTTCTCCAAAGGCCTTAAAAAACATAACTTTCTCTTGCTCTTAATTCATATATTTGTAATTCATCATTTGATAATAAACAGTGCATCTTTAACCCTCTTCCAAATAACTTTTTAATGGCTATTATAATGCAAGTAACTGCTGAGTGTCTGAAATTCAAGAATTCAATTTTTTAAAGCTAGAGTTACTGCTGATAGAATTGAGAACAAACTTTTACAATAAATCAGGCAGGTAGTGGAACTTTACAGCTTTAGTGATGAAGCTTAAGATTCAAGAGATCAACTGGATTCCCACTATCCAGAAAAGGACTGCGAAGATCATGCTTGAGGAAATGGTTATATCTTTAACAGATCTGGACCTAGTATATTGGAGGGACAGATGATTTCATATTTTAAAAATGTCCTCCAGGAAGTTCTTCACCAGAAACTCTTTCACAAAGCTTATCTAAGTTGGGTTTCATGCCCATGTTTCTGACATATTCCTGATGGTAGTGCTAGCTTCTATTTTTCTTCCAAGAGTAACACTGAGAGCGTTATTGGACATTTTAAACAAATTCTGCAAAGTTGACTGAAATTCATCATTTCCTAAACTAATACTTAGAGATTAGATAATAATTCAATTAAAACTCTCAGTTTCAATAGATATCAAATTTAAATATTATTACTTCATTATCTTACTCTTTGCACTGTCCTTACCACCCCTAAATTTCACATGTAAAACAGCTGCATATTTTGGAAGATTAATGAACTTTGTGTTTTAGAGTAGTTTTAGGTTTCAAGAAAAATTGAGCACAGTATGCAGATCCATGTACATCACCCAACTCCAGTTTCCCCTATTATAAATATCTTGCATTATATGGTCCATTTGGTACAATTGATGAACCAATATTGATACATTATTAAGTAAAGTACACATTTTACACGAGGCTTCATTCTTTATATTGTAAGTGCTACTGAGTTTACTCACATGTATAATGTCATATTTCCACAATAACTGTGTCATACAGAGAAGGCAGTTTCAGTGACCAAATAAAATCTCCTGTTCATCCATTCATCGATCGCATCCCCTGAATCTGCCACCACTGATTTTTCCTGTCTGTATTCTTTTGCCTTTTCCAGAATGTAAGTAGTTTAAATCATATAGTAAGGAGGTAATATTTTTGGACTGGCTTCCTTTCTTAACAATATATAATTTAGTTTCCCCTACACCATTTGTGGCTTGGTATTTTTATTGCTGAATCATAAAACATTGGAAGGATTTACTACAAACAGCTGCATTTTAGGAAGAAGAAAATTGATCAAAATGACTCCTAATCTCTTGTATAGAAGTAAATTTTTGCATATAAACTACAACCGAGAAAATTTAATGCTTCAGAATTTCTATGCAAAATACTGCCACATAATTTGATCACGGTGTATAAACCAATTCATAGATATCTGTTGAACTATTCAAGTGATAATTGTTATTTGACAATATATGCTACAATAAATTTCTCTCAATTAAATTATTTTCAACATCTTCATCCTCTGAATAATGGCTGTACTAAAATAACAGAATTTGTAATTTTTCAATGTTAGATCCAGATTTGACATTTACATATAGATGACACAATTATTCTACAATGTAAAATCTACTTAATTGTTAGGTTCATGAAGTAAAAGTAATAGTAAATGTTTTACGTGTCACATAATTATTTTACATGCCATGTGGTTTAGTATATAAAAGCGGTTGAAAATACATGCTATAAAGCTGCCCTGGGATTCGATCGGGCTCTATTACTTTCCTTCTACTGAGAGAAAAATCTAATTTAGCTTCAAATGTTAGCATTCAATATATCCTCAAATCAGTACCAATTAAGAAATGTTTTCTTTATATACTATGAGGTAATTTAACGAAAAAGGAAAAAAATACACCGACTAGAAATCCTATTATTTGTAACTTTGGGGTAATTTCATAAAGGTGATTTAATTTTACATATTTCACTAAGAAAAACTGTATCAAATTGATATAGAGCAGAAAGGAGATTCTGACTCTCAGGAATTCTTAAGGTGGATTGTAGCTAAGAAAATGAAGAAAGGATCAAATGCTTAGACACTGCTTTTTACATCCTTCCCAAACTGTCCTTACTGTTGTTAAGAGTTTTGCTTCTATTAAGAGCCATGTAGTTTCCTCATCTTGAGGACAGGAAAATGGAAGCCATGAAGATATACACAACTTCTCAAGTCCAGAAAGCTACATCTGTTATTAAGGATGTCTATGTGTTTGTTTCATTCATTGTTCACAAGAGTTTATCGCCTCTCTCTTAATCATTGACTCTCAAGATTTAAAACCATAAGAATTAGCTGAAGAACTTATTAAAATTTTCAGATTTTTTGGAACATACTTAAAAATTCTGATTTAGTTGGTTCATGAGGCCAGACCTAGGAATATCATTTGTAAAACGTCACTTTTTCAGTAGTTAAAAAGGCAAAGTTTCCTATCTCCAAAGCAAGGTTTTAGAAGTGCCCGAAAAACACAGAAAAGTTTATCTTCAGCTAAAGTCATCTCTCACATTGGACAATAAATCTAAATTAAAATAAACACCAATCTTAGCAAACAGTGGTGCTCTCTGTGTATAGAGTTATTTTATATGATAGTATTAGTTTACAGATAGTATTTTTTAAATTCCTTAATAGCAAGACCAATTGTTCTCCCTGAAATATTGTACTTACTCAGTAAAAATCCCTAAGTCCAAATTTGTGTAGTTTCTATAAGAATGATGGTAATGTTCCTCAGTGTTTAGGGTAATTTTAAATCTCTTGAATAATGAGATGTTAACTAGAATTTCTCTTTCACCATTTCCTTGGCCCTTGTTATAAAATTGTTTTCATTTTTCATAGTCTATAAACACGAATTTCTGGATTTTTAATCGTTTTTTTCTCTGTGTTTGCGTATCAGGAGGTGGACTGTTATTTTTTATAGTTCTTTATAAAATCAACTCTATTTTTATTCTTCAATAGAAAGCGATTCAAAAACATATTTTTAATTATAAACTGTAAGTAATGTTTTGCTTTTTCATTTGTTACAAGATCAAATCACATTAATAAGCAAAGGTTGAATTTCTTATTTTAATAGAGAACTGATAAGATTACTTTCTTCACTCAGGGGATTTGAATTTTTAAAAGATGTTAATACATATATGTATAATATTCTTATATTGGATTTGATGTATTAAGTTTGAATAATGTTAGAAATTGAAAACAAACAATATTTTTTCTAAACATTAGCAAAATATCAACTTTTTCAAGAGGTTAATAAAAATGTTTGGTATATTTTTCTCTTTTCTATATATAAAAATAACAGCTTTGAGTTTCTTTATATAGAAAATGCATTTTAAAATATACGAATCCTTCAGAATGAGCATTAGTGTGGCATTGAACCATGCTAAGGTTAATAGTATAATGATCAATGTTGATACATTTCCATTTTAAATAAATACTAAATATATGTCTATATTGCATTTGTCTGGAGAAGTTGTAAACAACTGTCTTTAATAAATTTTTTGGTAAAATGTGTGAGATACTGCATTTCCCATTTAAAATCAATATTCACATTTAGACTCTATGATCTATTCAGATATACTGACCTTCCCATGATATTCACCTCTAAAACAGATGGCAAGTGAATCTCAGTATTTATGAGTCTTAGTCCTTCACGGTGAGATGGAGGGCGAATGTCAGTCTTCCAAATGCCAACTCGACCTGCAAGAGTCCGTTTATTCTAAAGTAATATTATGTGATTGAATTGCTATTAGAATTTTGATATTTCTGTTTGGATTAAACAAAAGATATACAAAATGTATTTTCTGATTATGACACTACATCTATTTTCCAAAAGATCTAAATGAGTAATTTCCCAAAAATCTCTCAAGAGCTATGATCATATGGTAACAATGAGATTGTGCCTCACAGTTCTCCAACTAAAGGAGGCACATTTACCAAGGTTCCTCTTGTCCTTAGAATCCTATCGCTGAGTTTCTGTAAAGCTCATGCTTCCAAAGGGCTGCTTACAGATAACAAATGAGAAATGCAGAGATGCTAAGGGAGATCCCTTCCTGGGAGACACCTGATTAATCTGCCATCTCACTATGAATTGAGGACTCCCTGACCATCATGCATAAGATCACTTAAATGACAGAGTAGTCACTTAAAAAACACAGCAGGCTAGGACTGTACTTGCCTTCTTTTTCATTTGACCCTGCATCCTCATCATTTCTCTCATGCAGGAATATCACCTAACAAAATATTTGCTCATTAAATCCCATGTTGGTGTCTAATTGTTAGGGCACAGACCTGCAAGAACCACTAACACAGGATATTAGAAGATTAAAGTTAAAGGTAGTATTAGTATGTCAAAATACATAAATTAATTCAAAGTGTTCATGATCATTTACAAAAAGGGTTCTGGGGAAAATAAAGATGAAGAATTGAAAAGATTTTAATGTAGAACATTAATATATATTGATATAGGTATTAATATATACTGATATATGATGATGAAGGTAAATTCAATAGATTTAATACATATTAATTTATGTGGAGACAAAAGGGAATAAAAAAATCTTGAGCGTTGTAGTATACCATTATTTAAATATGATTACAGTGTAGAAGAATGCCATATGTTATAGGATATTTTAAACTAGTGTGAGATACTCCAGTTAATGTTACTATCAGGTCAGCAGCTACGTGGTTGCTAGCATTCTTTTCTTCCACATCAGTGGCAGACACCATAAGGTATACAGAGTTCTCTTTCCCACTAAGCTCAGTCCTTGTCAAGATATCTTCTAATAATAAAGAGGAATGCACTATTTGTCACTTCTTTCTTAACCAAAGAGTTTAGCTCAATTTCAATTGAAGGGTAGCAGAATATGCCACCCTAAATTACAACAGTAGAAGTTTAGGTCATGCCACTCCAAAATATGCCACTTTGGTGTCTTGATTACTTGAGCAGTAGGCAATTTAAAAACAGCAAATTCGGGGAGAGGTTTTCTCTGATTTCCCCTTATTTACCTAAATAAGTCCCCAAAAGGAACTCAATTGTCATAGATCTTCTCTCCCTAGGAGCTTCATCAACTAGCAAAGATTGATTCTCGTCATAGGAGAACAGACTAGAAGTGCACACGACACCCAGACAAACTGTCACAAACTATCAGATCTTCCATATACTCTTCTAAGAACCCATTTGTCTATCAAAAAATCCATTTGCTCTTCTAAGAGGCTTATACAGCCCCCTGCCCTTCCCCTATTAACATAATATTTAATCATGAATTCTAAAGCCACCTCTTTGAGTTCCTCATTTTTCCTAGCTATCCCCCTTGTATACATAAAGAATACATGTTAATAAATTTGTGTTTGTTTTCCTCTTGTTAATCTGTTTTCTGATTACAGAATCTCAGCAAAGAACGCAGAAGGGTCCAGGGACAATGATTTTTCTTCCCTTACAAAGTCATACTACTTAAAATAGGGATCAAATGCTAAAATTGATGAAGACTCAGAGGACAGTGCATAGAAAATAATATAAGCGAATAAATATAGTCGATAATGTCAGCATAGGAACTGACTTTCCAACTTTTACAGCTATCCAAATATGAAGGGGTCAATTCCTCCCAACTGTAAGTTTTTTTAAAAAGACAGGTTGACATTGAGGTATGAATATTAGAAAAATCAAGTTTTAAATTATTATGCTGACTAAAAGATCTCTACAGAATATTTCATCCTTTATATGAAATGACTCTAAGAATAGAATTGTGATGAGTAAGATTATCCTCTTTTCCTCTACTTTCAGTGAAAATCAAACTGAGGAAAATGGTTTAAATTAAGATATGAGATTGAATATAGATACAGAGAAACTTCTTAATTGCCTGAAGGGTAATAATTTGAAATTAATGCTTATTTGTGGGGGGAAGGGACTAATACTTGAACTCGATTCACTGGAAAAGATATCGAAGCCATCTAAAGATGATTTTGAGAATGCAGAGTTGTTTCAATAAAAGAAGGTAAAGAAAATGCCACTAACCATTAAACTCTTAAGAAATTTGTTTCAAAAAAAGGGATGTGAGAATAAATAAATAAATAATTATTAGGGCATGCAAAGTTGAAGGCACTGAAATTACTGTTATCTTATTTTCTCAAAAAGGAAAATTGAAAGAATCAAATACAATGATAATGGTGCATTAAAATAAATGTTTGTTACAATTTTGGAATTGTGTGCTGTGCATATGTTTCTAAATAATGTGAAGGTTGTTAAGGCAATTCTATAAGATGTGAATTAGTTATATAATTAATAATATAAATAAATACTATATAGTCTGAAGAGTTATAGTCTTTCAAATGTTTGAAGAGGAACTCAGTGCATCCTAGAAAATGTAGATGTTCATTTATGACAGATAAAGCAAACAATGTCTCGATCCTCCATTTAACCTAATTAAATAACTCAGGTAAAGACTGGGTAGAAGTCTTGAAATCATGAAATTACAAGATGAGTCTGTTTCAACTATGACAACTGCTATAGACCAAAGAGAATCAAATGCATACTTATCTTAAGAATTACTGCATATCTGGCCATTATAAAAGCAAACATCTATGTGTATGGGGCAAATTGCTTTCCCATTATGAGATTCCTCCTACCCTGAAAAATTACTTGAGGCCAGACCATCAGGAAACAAGTTTAGTTCACAGAATTTGAGAAAAGACAAAAATCAAATTTTTTTCTAGACATATAAAATAACCCAATATTATAAATTATAAACATGAAAAATAATGACAGAAATTTCTATTCTAATCTTGACAAGCTAAATTAGTAATGTTTAAAGTGGTCTTTGTAAAATCCTTGACTAATTTTATCAACTTCATTCTTTATTTTTCAAAGAACCATTAGCAGAAAGGAAGTTTTTAAATATGGAAACAGAAATAATAATTAAGTAAAAAAACCAAAATGAAGTTTTGGTTTTCTGTCGTATTGCTATTTTGCTTTGCTATGCCACCCTACTAATTATCTGTCACCAAAAAGTTAGCCTGCAACCCAGTATGTTTTTCTCCTTTAGTTATTATTAAAGTATTTGTGATGATGTTTATTATACTTTTAGAAAATATAATAACGGGTCTGTTGCTATATTCCAGCAACCAAGCATCAGTAGTTCAATGCTTAAATGTTTTTAATTTTATGAAAAGAACAATGGATTTTGTCTCTCTGTCTACATAGAACAGGTACAGTGGAAAATGTTTTCCCAAATAGTAAATGGCACCTCTCAACTCTTTTTGATAGCTTCCACAAAGCTAGTTTACATCTCATAACTCTCATTTACACTCTGCCATGATTCATTATTCACTTTTAAGTTTTCTTTCACTTTTGTGATGAAGATGATTGGACTTCTCTGGAAAATGGAGACAGCTTTTAATTGTATTCAAATAGCCAAACTGTAGCTTGAAGTCCAGAAAGCTTTAGTTAGGAATACATGATATCAAGATGAAATAATTTGAAATGATCGAAAACATCCAAAATGTTCATCTGATATTGTTTTAAATTTATAAAAGGTATTGATTCTCTAATTTTAAGAATGTATTTTATTTCTCTAATATATATTTTAACATGTTTCTGTGCCATTAGTTCATATACACAATAATATATATTGTTAATAGAAACCAACTTATTTTAGAATATCTGCAGCAATCAAAATCTATAATGTGTCTCAAATAACATGTTTAATGTGCTATAAAGTTACTGAAGCCATGCATTTCAGCTAGGCTTCATTTGGTCAAAATGACAGACCGCAGCAGGGTTTGGAGTGCCAGCCCCCAGCCAGGATTGCTGCTTACTACAGAACTGTGGACAAACTGGATAACTGTGTGGACTTGACGGGATGGTTTTCAGGTGAGTCACAGAGATGGTACCACAGGACATTGGTATAAGGGGAGAGGAACTTGAAAATGACTGGCAGATCTAGTACATTACTATTTTTTGAGAACACGTCAAACACGTGAATCCCCTGATTTGAAGAGGAATTGAACTCAAAACAGCGGGATTTAACTCTCTGTGAGTATTCCACTTCTCAAAGGCCAGACGTGTTAGAGCATAATACTTTATGGATCGGGTAGATAGGAATAGAGATATGAAAAGAAAGCTATGATGCTAATTCGATACTCCTTTTCACAAGATTTCACAAACAAAAAATGAAGATTTGTGGAAAAAAGAACATTCTCGTCAAGAACAAAGGGTACTCAGGAGGCCACTGTCTCCTAAAGTCTATTGAAATGATGGCTCAATGGACCCAGGAAATTGCCAACAGTCGGATTTCCCTGCCCTGTCAGGTGTTTGCCTCTGTCTAAAATTCTGCTATGATTCCTTCCTAAGGCAATCTCGAATCCATAAGGAACAATCCACGATGCTCTGACTCCGTGAGGCAAACCCATATAAGTGGTTCAAGGGAGGAGCTAGTGAAGTATGAAGTGAGAAATGGGAGTGAATGAGGGCAAAAGGGGCCCAGGGCATCGACTGTATGGTGATGGGTGACAAAAGTTCCTCCTGAGCACAGCTGACTGTTAGAGGCTGCTCGAATTTTAAGGCCGGCCACTAGAAAGGAAGCTTATCTCTGACAACTGTGTTCCTACAAACACCTGAAATTCACCAAAACAATGAGAAAGGGCTAAGGTGAAGCCCGAAATTTCCTCAGAGGAAAGGAAAGCTTTCTGTAATTACTATGTAGAAAAGCACATGAGACAAATCCCCTCCTCAGCCATTGGGGCCCTCGGCCAAGCTTTGGCCTCAGGTCGACGAGACCTCTATGACCACAAAGGTCATGCTGGGATCTCGCTCACTGGCAAGAGGAAGCCCTAGTTCTGAGGTGGATTCTGCCCTTAACCTGGGAAGGCAAGCAGCACATAAAGCTCCCACCGAATGTCCTTGGACTGTGGTGTGGGCAGAAGTCCATTTGGGCAGAATTCTTTGATTCAGTTCTTCGAAATTTTGAAATTTAGATCCTTTATGTAAGCGTGGATGGAATCCAAATTTATATTTGTTTCATGTCCACGATGTCATGATCTGATAGTTACACACCTACTAATGTGTCCTCCGCAAACTCTCCAGCCATCGTCTGCCACCAAGCAAACTCTCACAATAGGGCTAAGATGATTCCCCTCACTATTTTCACCCTTCCTTCAGACCACACCCAGACCCATGTTAACAGCATCCTGTGAGAAAAAATATATGAAACACTCACACTCACCTGGACACTGATACACACAAAGGAAGCTTTATGCTCAATGCTGATTTGCACTCACACGTTAGCAAAGACACAAAATGCCCACATCATTAAACACCTGAAAACATCCCTGGACACCCAAGAACTTTTCACACAGGCACAGACATACCGACATTCACGCATTTTCCCCTGCCTGGATATCCGCACGGCCGCATCTCTCTCTCACACACACACACAAACACATACACAGACTGGTAGATAACACAGCCTGCATGGCACTTATTTGAACTCTGTTCCCTTGCCATTCCAGGACGTGGCACAGCTCCACTACTCCCACAGCAGGAAGGGCCATTGAGGTTGGCCTTGGGTATGCCTGTTTGTCCCAGAAACAGAAAGACACCCAAAGTCACACCAGCATCCCAGCCAGGACCTTGAGGACACCTAGTTTTTCACATCAGGGCCGCTGCAGGCCTGGGCCTTCCGTACATTCCTCAGCACTCCGGCATGCCTTGCTAAAAGATGAAAGGGAGTGTGCTTGTTGGCTCGGCTGGAGCAAGAAGGTGTGGCCTTGCTTTTTGAACCACTAGCCAGACTGAATGAGACATCACCAAATTCCATGTCCCCAGAATCCTGTGCCTGGCTGTCTTACCCTGCCTGGGCAGTGGGCCTGAGGCAGGCCTGTTCCTGGAAGCTGGGGTGCTTTCTTGGTCCCCAAAGCCCTTTTGTGGGGTCAAGAGTGTCCAGGGTGAGAATGAGGGATAGGAAAACAGGCCAGAAGTGTGCTGCGAAACAGGTGGCATGAGGAACGTAGGTGCGGTTGCCGGGTGTATGAAGATGGGAGAATGGGTGAACACAGGAATGTCGAATTGCCTGTGAGAGTTAAAGAAACCTGAAGGAAAAGGAATATGGCCTGCTGGAATATTCCCATGGTTTGGAATGGGATGGGGCATGAAGGTGGAAGCTGAGATAAAAGGTCAATGAAATGAGGGAGTCAGAGAAAACAATAGGGCTTGAGGGTAATAACTAGACACAGCAAAAGCCTGGGGGAGGGCAGAGCCCAAGGCCTAGGTGGCATCAAGCGCATGCAAAACAGGTGTGATTTATTGAGAGATAATCCTCCCTCCTAGGAGCATTAATTTGGCAACTCACCTGAGCCAGTCCAGAAGACCAGAGTGGCTAAATTTGTAACAACTTACCCCTACCCTACCACAGCTCCTCTTTGGGCTTTTGTCTACCTTGAGCCTGGCTGCTTTGAGATTACAGGGCCAGAGAGACAGAAATATCTCCAGAGGAGAAGGTGCTCAGCTGAAAGAGTAGCTCCTGGTCCCCTGTATGTCAGCCTAGAGACTTGGAGTGAAAGCATGAATAACATTGAACTGGACAGTCAGGAAAGGGATGAAACGGGAACTCGAA
The DNA here is from genome assembly GCF_902729225.1 of Pteropus medius. Lineage (NCBI taxonomy): Eukaryota > Metazoa > Chordata > Mammalia > Chiroptera > Pteropodidae > Pteropus > Pteropus medius. The sequence continues at coordinate 183,634 of NW_024347671.1, forward strand.
TGGACGGCTATCCTGCAGTTACCGCGATGTCTTGCCAAGAACTGATTTTCCACGAAGGGGCAGGACAGTGACTCCTAGACCCTCCAGTTCTGGAACCATTGCAGGACTGGCCCCCAGCATAAAAGTGAGCACTCGTGCAGCTCGTGCCTGGGACATTTTTTGAGAATTGGTTTCTTCATCCCTGCTGGTATTGAATGCGTTAAGCCATTGATAATTGCCGTGACAAAGCCGTGAGCAGAGGCTGAATTCAATAACCAAGTTTGCATTTGTGTGTCCTGAACTTCATATGAGTGTTCAGTATTCCTACAGCAGAGACTGCATCAATACTACATGGTGCTGTGGCCACCTACTACTGAGTCGTAGTACCTTTTCCCAGCCTCAGCCCAGGCCAGATCGGAGGAGCAGTGTGTGCATTCTCCACTGGCCCCAGAGATCCTAGAGAACGCATGAGAGCCAAGGCTTAGGAGTTCTGCCTGGCCTTCTGCCAGATGCCCAACCTTTAGCAGCCAGCCTACCAGAAGGCCACCCTCACCTGCCTTGCATCGAACCATTTCTCTACTTAAGCTCAACACTTCTGCAATCTCAAAGCGGCCAGTCCCAGGGCAGGTGAAAGCCCAGAGGAGAGCTGTGGCCAAGTAGGGGCCAGTCTCTATCAGTTGAGCCTCTCTGGGCTCCTGGAATGGCTCAAGTGAGTTGCGTAATTAACGCTTCTAGGAGGGAATATTAGCTCTCAATAAATCACACCTGTTGGACATGTGCTTGATGCCACCTAGGCCTTGGACTCTCCCCTCCCTAAGGCTTTTGCTGTGTCTAGCTATTACCCTCAAGCCCTATTGTTTTTCCTGACTCCCTCATTTCATTGGCCTTTTATCTCGGCTTCCACCTTCATGCCCCATCCCATCCCAAACCATGGGAATATTCCAGCAGGCCATATCCCTTTTCCTTCAGGTTTCTTTAACTCTCACAGGCAATTCGACATTCCTGTGCTCACCCATTCTCCCATTTTCATAGCCCTGACAACCACACCTACATTCCTCATGCCGCCGGTTTCTTGGCCCACCTTTTGCTGGGTTTCCCTATCCTTTATTCTCACCCTAGACTCTCTTGCCCCCCACAAAAGGGCTTTGGGACCCAAGAAAGCCCCTAGCTTGTGATAACAGCACTGCCTCAAGCCCCCTGCCCAGCCAGGGTGAGGCAGCCAGGCACAAGATTCTGGGGGCGTGGAGTTTGGTAATGTCTCATTCAGTCTGGCCAGTGTTTCAAAAAGCAAGATCACACGTTCTTGCCCTAGCCGAGCCGACAGGCACACTCTCTTTTGTCCTTTAGCAAGGCATGCCAGAGGGCTGAGGAGAGTACTGAAGGCCCAGGTCTGCAGCATCTCTGATGTGAAAATCTACATGTCCTCAAGGTCCTGGCTTGGATGCTGGTGTGACTTTGGGTGTCTTTCTGTGTCTCGGTTACACAGGGACAGCCAAGACCAGCCTCATTGGCCTTTCCTGCTGTGGGAGCTGTGGAGCTGTGCCATGTCCTGGAATGCCAGGGAAACGAAGTTCAAATAAGCACCATATGCAGGCCGTGTTAGGTACCAGTCCGTGTGTTTGTGTGTGTGTGTGAGTGTGAGTGAGTGTGTATGTGTGTGTGAGAGAGATGCGACCATGTGGATATCCAAGCAAGTGGAAATGTGTGAATGTTGGCATGTGTGTGCCTGTATGAAAAGTTCCTGGGTGTCCGGGTACGTTTTCAGGTGTTTAATGATGTGGGCATTCGATATCTTTGCTAACATGTGGGTACAAATCAGCATGTGAGCATAAAGCGTTCTTTGGGTGTTTCAGTGTCCAGATGATTGTGGGAGTGTTTCATATATTTTTCGCCAGAGAGGCCTGTAAACGTTGGGCTGGGCCTGTTCTGAAGAAAAGTTTTCAAAAGGGAGGGGAATCACCTCTTCCTCTTATGAGACGTTGCTGGCTGGCAGATGATGGCTGGACTCTGCAGGGAACACATCAGGAGGTGTAACTATCAGATCATGACGTCGTGGACCTGAAACTGATATAAACTTGGACTCCATCCATGCTTCAATCCAGGATCCCCATTCAAACAGTCCATGAATTTAATCCAAGAATGCTGCCCGAATGGTCCGCTGCCCACACCATAGCCCGGGATCATGCAGCTGGAGCTTCATGCGCTACACGCCATGGCCACCAGGGGGACACATGGCCTGCTCCTGCTGGCTGGCCTGCCCAGGTTGAGGGCAGAATCCACAAGAGAACTACTGCCTCCTGTGGCCAATGGAAGAGAGACCCATGCGGCCTTTTGCCCAGGAGGCCCAGACAGCTTGTGGCCAAAGCCTGGTCCAGGGCACTGATGGCTGAGGAGGGGCCTGGCTGTGGCTCTTCTCACGTGCTTTACTACATAGTATGTACAGAACCTTTCCTTTGTTCTGAGGTGACCTCGCGCTTCTTTCTCTCCTTTCCCTCATAATACTTTGGTAAATTTCAGGTGATTGTGGGGACACGGTTGTCCTAGATGCCCCGCATTTCTAGTGGCTAGGCTTGAAATTGAACACTCTGATGCATCAGCTCTGGGCAGTAAGAACTCTGCATCAGCCACCATCATACAATCGATCCCCTAAGCCCCTTTCGCCCTCCCCTACTCGCCTTCTCCCACCCCGATTCTCATCAAATCTTGACTAGCATTTGCCCTTAAACCGCTTGCAAGGCTTTGCCTCGCAGAATCAGAGCATCCTGGTTTGTTCCTTATGAATTCAGGATTGTTTCAGGAAGTAATCAGCAGAGTTGCAGAGAAGAAAATACCCTGACAGGTCAGGAATATTCAACTGTTGGCAACTGCCTCAGTCCCAGGAGCCATATTTTCACCCTACTCCCAAGAGACGAGTGCCTCCCCAGTACCCTTTGTCTGCAATGAAAATGTTCATTTCTTCACAACGCTCCCTTTTGGTCATCTATTGAGAAAAGTAGTATCAAGTCAGCATCACAGCTTTCTTTTGGTGTCTCCTTTGTGAGCTACCTGATACAGAAAGTATGAGGCTGTATTACCTCTGGCCTTTGAGAAGCCGCCTTTTCACTGAGAGCTGAACCTGTCCCTTTTCAGTTCATCAGATCTTCCAATCAGGGAATTCACGTGATCCACATGCTCCCATGAAATGGTCATGCACCCAGTCTACCAGTCAATTTCAACTGCCTCTCACCTTACACCAATGTCCTAGACTACTATATCTGTGACTCAACTGAAAACCATTCCGTCAAGTCCACACAGCGATCCAGGTTGTCCACAGTTCTGTCATCACCAGAAAGCCAAACTCGGCGTTGGCCCCCCAAACCCAGCTGCGATCTGTCATTTGTAGCAAAAGAAATCTAGTGAAATCACAGGGCTTTGGAACCTCAGGAAAATGTCACGTGTGCTAGCTCATTAGCCAACAGCTATTGAGTCCATTGCAGGCTCAGCACCAACTGCCCGGGGATTGACCGTCACCTTGTCGCTAAACCTCTTTACACATGTCGTTGTCTTCCCGCCGCCCTGTGACTCTGGTCATCCATGGTCAGTTGCTGAGCCAAAGAATTTGCTTTTGCTTGCTTTGCTCCTTCACATCTTGCCCTCTGTCCCAGATCCTAATGGGAGTGAAACCAGAAAGGCCCTTTTTCTTTCCGTGACATCTTTCCCTTCCCTTGGCGGGCTGGGGGTCTGATCGAAAGGGCAAGGATCACAGAATGTTAATGTGAGTTGTTCAGCTGGTGAGTGGCAGAGGCTGGAGACTCAGGAAAACACAGCGCCAAAATTCCCTGGGCTCTACGGTGACCACACTTTTTTGGACTAAGCTGTGGTGGCTGTACAAGCCACCCTGCCAAAGGCTTCAGCCTGTGGTATTTGGACCGACAGATTGCAGATATAGACATGGCTACAGTGGAGAAAGTGGTCAAAGCAAGTCAAGTGAGGCTGACCTCCCGGTAGGTTGGCTGTTGATGGTCTGGCTTCTGGCAGGAGGCCAGCCAGATGTCCTGAGCCTTGGTTCTCATGTGGTCTCCAGGATCTATGGGGCCAGTGGAGAGTGCACACAATGCTCCTTCAGTCTGTTCAGGGCTGAGGCTTGAGAAGAGGTGGTGTGATTCGGTAGTGCAGGGACACTACACCGTGTGGTATTGATGAAGTCTCTGCTGTAGGCAGGAATATTGAGCACTCATATGAAGTTCAAGACACACAAATGCAACCTTGGCTACTGAATTAAGCCCTCGGCTCATTTCTCCCTCACAGCAGTTATCACTGGCTTACTGCCTTAATGCTAGCAGAGATGAAGAAACCAATTCTCAAGGAAGGCACAGAGCAAGAGCTGCCAGGTGCTCTTTCACTCTGTGGGGTAGGCCTGCAAAGTTCCTGGAACGGGGGGGGTCTGGGAGTTACTGGCCTGCCCCTTCCTGGACAATCAGCTCCTGGCAAGACACCAGGGCAACTCCGGGGTAGCCAGCCATTTGGGTTCTCGTTCCCTCCCTGCCATGACTGTCTGGTTCAATGATATTCACGCTTTGGCTCCAAGTCTCTAGGCTGACAAACAAGGGATCTAGATCCACTCTTTTACCCAAGCACCTTCCCCTCTGGAGGTTTTTCTTTCTCCCTGGATCTGTTCGCTTGGCTCTTCTGAAATCTCGAAGCAGCCTATCCCATGACATGCAAAAGCCCAGTGGGGAGCTGTGGCTGGGCAGGGGCTAGTCGATATCAATTAGCCTCTTTAGGTGCCCATACTGGCTCAGATGAGCTGCCCAATCAACGCTCCTGGGAGGGAGGATTAGATCTCAATAAGTCACAGCAGTTGTGCATGCACTTGATGTTGGCCAGGCCATACACACTCTTCTCCCCCAGCCTTTTGCTGTGTCTAACCATCGCCCTCAAGCCCTGTTCTGTTCCCTGACTCCCTCATCCCATTGGCCTTCTACTCTTAGTTTCAACCTTCAGGCCCCCTCCCATTCCAATTCATGGAAATTTTCTGAAATGCCATATCTCTTTTCCTTCAAGTTTCTTTAACTCTTGTAGGCATTCTGACATTCCTGCATTCATCCATTTCCCCATCTTTATCTGCTCGACAACCATGGCTACATTCTTCACCACATCTGTTTTACAGCCCAATTCTCGTGGGTTTTTCTCATTCCCCGTCCTCAACCTAGACACTCTTGCTCAACACAGAAGGACTTGAGACCCAGGAAAGTGACTAGATTCTGAAAACATGCCTACCATCAAGCCCACTGCTTAGCCAGTTTGAGGCGGTCAGGGACTGGATACTGGGGACTTAGAGTTTGGTGATGTCTCGTTTGGCCTGACCAGTGGTTCAGAAAGCAAGACTACACGTCCTTGCCCAATTTGTGCCACCAGGCACACTCCTTTTCATCCTTTAGCAAAGCATACCAGAGGTCTGAAGGGAGGGCAGAAGGACCAGGCTTGCAGCGGCCCTAAAGTGAAAAACTAGGTGTCCTCAAGGGCCTGGTAGAGATGCTGGTGTGACTTTGGGTGTCTTTCTGTGTCTGGGTAACACAGGGACAGCAAAGGCTAGCCTCATTGGCCCTTTCTTGCTGCCAGCCTGAGGCTCCGTTCTGTTGTCAGAGACTCTAAATACTTTTTTGTTCATTTTGCTTCTGTACGTCTTACCCTCTTGCCGCGGTCCAGCCACGACAGGATCCAGGGGGCCCCGAAGATGGGCAAGGCGTCGGCGCGGGAGACAGTCGACTACACAGCTCAGAGGCGGTGTGACACTGTTCCGTTTTATTGTGATTTGAGTACAACTTTTATACTTTTTATTTTGGCATTTGATTATACTTTGTTGTTAAGGTAGCAGGGAGTTAAATTTCTGTGGTTAGGCGGAGCAGAAAATCTTATAGAGTATATTATTATTAATGTTCATGATTAACTAGTACATTTTTCTCTCAATCATTAGAACAGAACTACCTGATGAAACAATCTAAACTTTTAATTCTTATATCTATTACGTAAGATACAGTTTGATTTAAGTAAAGGTGATAGATAGATGTATTCATAACAGCAAGCATTGGCTTGTGGGCAGACATTGTTCTTCTTTCTGCCTGAAGAAATCTTTTAAATGCTATTTGATTTATGCTATATCTAAAGTTCAAGCTGAACCTTTCTCATAGCTGTTCAAAAGTTTCCTTGGTGCAGTAATGAGGAAAATATTTATAAAAATCAGTTTTACAAAGCTGCTTTCATAAGCTAAGTTTCTGTTCCTTTGTTTTTAAGCACCAAGGAGATCCTGACCTAGCCAGCCTTTCTATGAAACTTAAACTACTATAAGGCACATGAATTCTATCTTTATTCACTATATGTATACTATCTTTATTATAAGCTTCTGTATAAGGCAAAGGAAGATCAGGTAATCTTTTCATACTATTAGCCCCCCTAGGTGGATACCAGAGTTTTCTATTTATCCACTAGGCCACAAAAGGAGGCCCTTCTATAGTAGGCACAGGCTTATGAGTAAATTTCTTATCCTTTACTAATTTTTCTACTAACTGCGTGGGAACAGGAGTATAAACTGGTTCTAGTAATTCAGCTTGTTATAATTTATTCATAATATCTTTAAGAGGCGCATCAAAAGGAATTTCCCTTAATAATTGTTCAAATAAAGGGTTTACGCATTCTGGACACGTCAGGGTGACTAGAGCTGATTCCATACGCGGGGAATTTACTATGTTTTCCTCAGAGCCAATTTTGAGGAAATCCATTTGTGTAGCGTTTACACTTACTAGAATTTGTGCTACCCAAATTCCCCCTATTAATAGGATCATTTCTAAGAAACCAATTATCCCTAAACACATGCCACGTCCTTGTTCTTGACGATGCATTCCTTGAAGCCTCTGTCCCCATCTCCGGACCTTGTCACGCAGTAGGGTAGAATGAGGACGCGGCACCCTCTGTTCCAGGTCCACATGAGAGTGAAAGCAGAAAGGACCTGTTACTTTCAGCGACATATTTCCTTCCCTGGGTGGTCTGGGGGACCGTTCAAAAAGACGAGAGTCATAGCATGTTTATGTGACGTGTTCAGACGGGAAGTGGCAGAGGCTCGAGTTCCAGGAAAATTCAGCCCCCAAATCCCAGGGCTGTTCAGCAAACACCCATCTTCTTATTAGGGCCCCGCAGCTGCACAAGCCGCTAGGCCGAAGGAGTCAGCCCGTGGTATTTGGGCAAACAGATGGAAGATGCAGACACGACTTGAATAGAGAAAGAGTTCGATGCAAGGCAGGTGAGGCCGGCCTCTCAGTAGCATCCCATTAAAGAGTAAAGAGCAGAGTTGGGCCTGAATCCGAATGATTTGACTCCCCGCCCAGGGTCTTCCACCTGGGAGGCATAGGGCTTAGTCTCCAGGCCAGGGAACATGATGGCAGATCTTTGCCTCACTCTGGAATAGTTGTATACCATGGGCAAGGTACATTTGTTTCTGGGACTCAATATTCTCTTCTGTAAATTGAGTACAAGCTATCACATGGGATTTTGAGGGGGATAAATGAGATAATTTCCTGAGAAGCATTTAGAGGACCTAGCATAGCATTATTGGAGCTTAGTGTGGTTCCCCCAAAATATGCCAAATGTCATATTGATATTTTGAATTAAAGTTAGGTAAAAGGCAGTCAGCGCAAAGAGGACACCCTGATCCCCTATGGCCCTGTGAAAGCAGAAAACAACTATCCCATGTGAAAGGTACCTTCCCTGTACCAGAAGGTATGAGAAACATATTTAGCACCAGAGGTAGAGAATACAGGGCTGAAAAACCTGTATAAACAAACCTTGTTTTATTTTATTTTTTACTGATATACTACCCCAAGCCCAAACTCAAGTTATTCCTTATTAACTAAGCACATAAGCCCAAATTTCTTAGTCCTGTGAAAGCCTCATCAATTTATTGTTTTATCCTCCAAATTGTACAAAAGCTGCTTGCTTTAGTGTTTTCCTTAGATCCCATATTCATGAGATCTCCTTATGTAAATACATAATCAAATTGGATTTTCTTCTGTTGTTTTTTCATGTGAATTTAATTCTTAGGCCAGCCAGGAGAACCTATAAGGGTAGAGGGAAAATCATACCTCCCTGATAGTGTAATCATGAGGTAAGAGTTTGCAATCAGTACCACTTTTGACATGAGCCGGGCATGAGTCTGACCTAGGAAAAGATGATACACTGGGGAAACACATGAATGTACTGGAATTATTTTCCTTCCATCATTCTCACATCATCAGAATAGGACTGGGGACTAGCAGCCCTCAGAAGTGCTAATCTCTGTCTAGAAGCAAATTATGTTGCTTTCTGCATTGTTACCCTGCATATTTCTATGGTTTTTCCATTAAGGAAATTTGCATCCTCTAACAATGCCTGTGGCTTTTTACTCTCACTAGCAGCATTCTCCTAAAACCTCTTGTCAGCATTCCATGCTTATTTAGGAATGTAATAAAAAATTAGAGATTTGTGAGCATCAAGAACTCTCCTTTCTTGATGCTTTTTCAAATTATTATTTTCTTGTCCATAAATTTAAATATGTCTTCTTTGTTAACGCAAGAGTGCAATGTTCATAGTCCTTTTGACTTCCAGGAGATATTCAGTCAACATTTTAATTCAATTTTTATGTGCTGAATTTTTCATAACTGTAACTGGTAGCAGAGATTCATCCTTACTGCATTAACTTCTGGGGAAATATCAGAGGTTTTGAAAATTAATCTTGATCATATTTTGCCTCTTCTTATATTTGTATTAAGTTAATGGTTGCATTTAAAATGAAATGTAATAAGTTGGAAAAGTTGGTTAATAAATTGAAAGGTGTTTCTAAAACCAGATCGGACTTGTTACCTTAAAGGAGGGTATCATAATTTGCATAGGACATCTCAATTTGAATGCCATTTAGTCGCCTTGATAATTATTTCCTAAGTTTTCATAAACCCTCCCTTGACCCAATTATTTTATTTTTGCAATGGTCAGTCATTAAATCTTTAAATCTCAGAATGAAATGACTAGTTAGGTTAGCTTAGGCTGCTGCAAAAAGAAACCCTTATATTACAAGTATGTAAGCCTCTTGTGATAATCTGAAATGTGGGTTTTGTCTTGATGGTGGCTCTTGTGCATGCTGTTCTTCCAAGTAGTCATTCAGGGACTTGGGCCAACTTACTACTTTCCATCTTTAGCATTCTGTTTCAAAATAACTTCAATCATTGCCAATTCAGTACATGGAAAGGGAAAAGGGGCAGACGTCCACATCCAGGGATTTTTCGGAATCAAGTGAGGTGAGGTTTATAAATTTTGTATTAGCTCACATTTTATCTTGAAAATCCAGGCAAATGTCCACACTTGGCTTGGAAAAGGCAGAAGAATGCTGTTCCTCATTAGGCAGCTATGTCTAAGTTCCACCTCTATTACTGAGGAAAAAGGAAATGGTGTTTGTGGAGAACTAGCACATTAAACATGCAATTTTAAACACATTATAGATTTTGATTGCTGTAGATATTCTAAAATAAGGTGGTTTCTAATAAGAATATATATTATTAGGTACATTAACTAATGGTGTAATAGTACAGAAATATTTTAAAACATATATTAGGGAAATAGAACACATTCTTCTTCAAATAATAAGAGAATTAATATTCTGTTTCCTTTGAATTTAAAACAATGTCAGATAAAATATTTTGGATGTTTTAAATCATTTCAAATTATTTCAGCTTCTCAAGTCTTGATATCATGTATTCCAAACTAAAGCTTTCTGGACTTCAAGCTACAGTTTGGCTCTTTGATTACAATTAATTGTTATCTCCATTTCCAGAGAAGTCCAATCATCTACATCCCAAAAGTGAAAGAAAAAGAAAAGTGAAAAATAAAGCATGGGGGCGTGTAAATGAGACATTTAGATGTAAACTAGCTTTGCGTAAGCTATCAAAAAGACTTGAGAGGTGACATTTACTATTTGACAAAATATTTTCCAATGTACCTGTCTTACCTAGAAAGAGAAACAAAATCCATTGTCTTTTTGTAAAATTAAAAACATTTAAGCATTTAACTACTGATGTGTGGTTGCTGGAATATAGCAACAGACCCATTATTATATTTTCTAAAATTATAATAAACATCATCATAAATACTTTAATAGTAACTAAAGGTGAAAAACCTATTGGGTTGTCAGCTAACCTTTTGGTGACAGATAATTAGTAAGTTGGCTTCCCAAAGCAAATGTAGCAATACAATAGAAAGCCAACTTTCATTTTGCATACTTAATTATAATTTCTCTGTATCCATATTTAAAAACCTCCTTTCTGCTAATGGTTCTTTGAAAAATAAATAAAGAACTAAGTTGATAGAATTAGTCAAGGATTTTACAAAGACCACACTAAACATTAAGTGAACTAATTTAGCTTATCAAGATTAGAACAGAAATATCTGTCACTTTTTTTATGTTTATAATTTATAATATTGGCTTATTTTGTATGTGTAGAAAAAGATTTTATTTTTGTCTTTTCTCAACTCCTGTGAACTAAACTTTCTTCCTGGTGGCCTGGCTTTAAGTAATTTTTCAGAGTAGGAGGAATCTCATAATGGGAAAGCAATTTGCCCCATACATATAGATGTTAACTTCTATAACGGCCAAATATACAGTAATTCTTAAGATAAGTATGCACTTGATTCTCTTTGTTCTCTATGGCAGTTGTCATAGTTGAAACAGACTCATTTTGTTATTTCATAATCTCTTCAAACCAGTCTTTATTTGAGTCATTTAATTAGGTTAAATGGAGGATCAAGACATTATTTGCTTTATCTATCGTTAAAAGAACATCTACATTTTCTAGGATGCACTGAGCTCCTCTTCAAACATTTGAAAGAATATAACTCTTCAGACTGTATAGTATTTATTTATATTATTAATTATATTATTTATTAATATCTTATAGAATTGTATCAACCTTCACATTATTTAGAAACATAGGCACAACACACATTCCAAAATTATAACAAATATTTATTTTAATGTATCATTATTATTGTATTTGGTTCCCTCAGTTTTCCTTTTTGAGAAAAAAGGAAATATCAGAAATTTCAATGCCTTCGACTTTGCATGCCCTAATAATTATTTTTTTTCCTCACATCCCTTTTCTCGAAACAAATTTCCTAAGGAGTTAATGGTTAATGGCATTTTCTTTATTTTTTTTTTCATTGAAACACATCTTGTTTTTCAAAAATCATCTCCAGATGGCTTTAATATCCTTTTGAATGAATTGAGTTCAAGTATTAGCCCCTATTCCCAATAAATAAGCAATAATTTCAAATTATTATAATTCAGGCAATTAAGAAGTTTTTCTATATCTATAGTCAAACTCATATCTTAATTTAAACCATTTTCCTCAGTTTGATTTTCCCTGAAAGTAGAGGGAAAAAGGGTAATCTTCCCCATCATAATTCTATTCTTGGAGTCATTTCATATAAAGGATGACATATACCATAGAGATATTTAGTCAGCATAATAATGTAAACCTTGATTTTTCTAATACTTAACTCAATGTCAGCTTGTCTCTTTTAAAAAACTTACAGTTGGGAGGAATTGATCCCTTCATATTTGGATAGCTGTAAAAGTTGGAAAGTCAGTTCCTATGCTGACATTATTATGACTATATTTATTCGCTTATATTATTTTCTATGCACTGTCCTCTGAGTCTTCATCAATTTTAGCATTTGATCCCTATTTTAAGTAGTATGACTTTGTAAGGGAAGAAAAATCATTGTCCCTGGACCCTTCTGCGTTCTTTGCTGAGATTCTGTAATCAGAAAACAGATTAACAAGAGGAAAACAAACACAAATTTATTAACATGTATTCTTTATGTATACAAGGGGGATAGCTAGGAAAAATGAGGAACTCAAAGAGGTGGCTTTAGAATTCATGATTAAATATTATGTTAATAGGGGAAGGGCAGGGGGCTGTATAAGCCTCTTAGAAGAGCAAATGGATTTTTTGATAGACAAATGGGTTCTTAGAAGAGTATATGGAAGATCTGATAGTTTGTGACAGTTTGTCTGGGTGTCGTGTGCACTTCTAGTCTGTTCTCCTATGACGAGAATCAATCTTTGCTAGTTGATGAAGCTCCTAGGGAGAGAAGATCTATGACAATTGAGTTCCTTTTGGGGACTTATTTAGGTAAATAAGGGGAAATCAGAGAAAACCTCTCCCCGAATTTGCTGTTTTTAAATTGCCTACTGCTCAAGTAATCAAGACACCAAAGTGGCATATTTTGGAGTGGCATGACCTAAACTTCTACTGTTGTAATTTAGGGTGGCATATTCTGCTACCCTTCAATTGAAATTGAGCTAAACTCTTTGGTTAAGAAAGAAGTGACAAATAGTGCATTCCTCTTTATTATTAGAAGATATCTTGACAAGGACTGAGCTTAGTGGGAAAGAGAACTCTGTATACCTTATGGTGTCTGCCACTGATGTGGAAGAAAAGAATGCTAGCAACCACGTAGCTGCTGACCTGATAGTAACATTAACTGGAGTATCTCACACTAGTTTAAAATATCCTATAACATATGGCATTCTTCTACACTGTAATCATATTTAAATAATGGTATACTACAACGCTCAAGATTTTTTTATTCCCTTTTGTCTCCACATAAATTAATATGTATTAAATCTATTGAATTTATCTTCATTATATATCGATATATAGTAAAACCTATATCAATATATATTAACATTCTATATTAATATACTTTCGATGTCTTCATCTTTATTTTCCCCAGAACTCTTTTTGTAAATCATTATGAATACTTTGAATTTAATTTATATATTTTGACATACTAATACTACTTTTTAATTTTAATCTCCTAATGTCCTGTGTTAGTACTTAGTGCTAGTCTGTGATCTAACAATTAGACATTCCTGTGTGAGAGAAATGAAAAGGAAGCAGAATCTACCTTCAAACCACATGCCTTCTGATACCAAATGAAAAAGAGGGAGAGAGAAATCCTAGCCTGCTGTGTCTTCTAAGTGACTACTCTGTAATTTAAGTGAGCTTCTGCTTGATGGGCAGGGAGTCCTCAATTCATAGTGAGGTGGCAAATAACTCATGTGCCTCCCAGGAAGGGACCTCCCTTAGCATCTCTGCATTTCTCATTTGTTATCTGTAAGCAGCCCTTTGGAAGCATGAGCTTTACAGAAACTCAGTGATAGATGTCCGAGGACTGCAACAGGGACCTTGGTCAATGTGCTTCCTATAGTTGGAGGTCTGTGAGTCACAATCTCATTGCTACCATATGATTATATCTGATGTGGGGTTTTCGGTAAATTATACATGTAGATCTTTTGAAAATTAGTTGTACTGTCATAATCAGAAAATACATTTTGTATATTTTTGTTTAATCCAAACAGAAATATCAAAATTCTAATAGTAATTCAAACATATAATATAACTTTAGAATAAAGGGACTCTTGCAGGTCGAGTTGGCAGGTCGAGTGAGCCCTCACGATGAAGGACTAAGACTCATACACACTGAGATTCACTTGCCATCTGTTTTAGAGATGAATATTATGGAAAGGTCAGTACCTCTGAAATAAATCATAGAGTCTAAATGTGAATGTTGATTTTGAAAGGGAAATGCAACATCTCACAGAGTTTACAAAAATTCTATTAAAGGCTGTTGTTTACAACTTCTCCAAACAAATGTGCTAGCAATATAGACATATGTTTAGTATTTATTTAAAATGGAAATGTATCAACATTGATAATTAAACTATTTGCATGGTTCAATGCCACACATGTTTATTTTGAAGGATTCATATATTTTAAAATGCATTTTCTATAAAAAGAAACACAAAATTGTTATTTCTATATATAGAAAAGACGCGAATGCACCAAACATATTTTTATTAACCTCTTGAAAAAGTTGATATTTTGCTAATGTTAAGAAAAAATATTGTGTCATTTTCAATTTCTAACATTATTCAAACTTAATACATTAATTCCAAAATAAGAATACTGTACATTATGTATCTTAACATTTCTTAAAAATTCAAATCCCCTGAGTGAAGAAAGTAATCTTATCAGTTCCCTATTAAAGTAAACAATTCACCCTTTGCTTATTAATGTGATTTGGTATTGTAACAAATGAAAAAGCAAAATATTTATACAGTTTATATTTAAAAATATGTTTTTGAATCATTTTCTATTGATGAATATAAATAGAGTTGATTTTATAAAGAACTATAAAAGAATAACTGTCCATCTCCTGATATGCAAACACAGGAAAAAAACATAATTAAAAATACAAAAATACATGGTTATAAATTATGAAAAATGAAAACAATTTTATAACAAGGCCAAGGAAATGACAAAAGAGTAGTTCTAGTTAACAACTCATTATTCAGGAGATTTAAAATACCCTGTACATTAAGGAACATTGCCATCATTCTTATACAAAGCATTCAGGTTTGGACTTAGAAATATTTAATGAGTAAGTACAATATTTCAAGGAGAACTATTGCTCTTGCTTACAAAGAATAAATAAAAAGCCTCTGTAAACTATTACTATAACATAAAATAACTACATGCAGAGTGCAGCACTATTTGCTAAGATTGTTTTCTATTTTAATTTAGATTTATTGTCCAATGTGAGAGATGACTTTAGCTGAAGATAAACTTTTCTATGTTTTTTGGGCACTTGTAAAATCTTGCTTTGGAGATAGGAAACTTTGGCTTTTTAACTATTGAAAGACTGACGTTTTACACATGATATTTCTAGATCTGGCCTCATGAACCTACTATATTAGAATCTGTAAGTATGACCCAGAAAATCTGCAAATTTTAACAAAGTTCTTCAGCTAATTCTTATGTTTTTAAAATGTGAGAGCCAATGATTAAGAGAGCATAGATAACCTCTATTAGAACAATGAATGAAACAAACAAACACATAGACATCTATTAGAACAATGAATGAAACAAACAAACACATAGAACAATGAATGAAACAAACAAACACATAGAACTTGAGGAATTGTGTATATCTGCATTGCTTCCATTTTCTTGTCCTCAAGATGAGGAAACTACATGGTCCTTAAGAGAAGCAAAACTCTTAACAACAGTAAGGACAGTTTAGGAAGGATGTAAAGAGCAGTGTCTTAGCATTTGATTCTTTCTTAATTTTCTTATCTACAATCCATCTTAAAAATTCTGGGAGAGTCAGAATCTCTTTTCTACTCTATGTCAATTCAAAACAGTTTTTCTCAGTGAAATATGTAAAATTAAATCACCCTTATGAAATTGCTCTAAGGTTACAAAGGATTTCTAGTTGGTGTTTTTCCATTTTCATTAAATTATCTCGTAGAAGAAAAAGAAACTGTTTTTTAATTGGTACTGATATGTGAATATATCGAATGCTAACATGTGAAACTAAATTAGATTTTTCTCTCAGTAGAAGGAAAGTAATAGAGCCCGATCGAATCCCAGCGTAGCTTTATAGCATGTATTTACAACCACTTTTTTATATTAAACCACATGGCATGTAAAATAATTATGTGACACGTATAACTTTTACTTTTATTGTTATTTCATGAAGCTAACAATTAAGCAGATTTTAAATTGTAGAATAATCGTGTCATCTATATGTAGTCAAATCTGGGTCTAACATTGGAAAATTACAAATTCTGTTATTTTAGTACAGCTATTATTCAGGGGCCAAAGATGTTGAAAAGAATTTAAGAGAGATTTATTGTAGTATATGTTTTCAAATAATAATAATCACTTGAAATGTTGAACAGATATCTATGAATTAGTTTACACATCTATGATAAAATTATATGGTAGTATTTTACTTATAAATTTTGTACCAGTTAAATTAATGAGTTGTTCTTTATATGCAAAAATTTACTTCTATACAAGAAATTCAGAGTTATTTTGATCAATTTTCTTCTTCCCCAAATCCTGCTGTTTGTAGTAAATCCTTACAATGTTTTATGATTCAGCAATAAAAATATCAAGCCACAAATGGTATTGAGGAAGCTAAAGTATATATTGTTAAGAAAGAAACCCAGTCCAAAATGACTACCTACTTACTATATGATATAAACTACTTACATTCTGGAAAAAGAAAAAGTATACAGACAGGAAAATGATCAGTGGTGGCGGATTCGGGGGACTGGAAAGAAGAATGGATGAACAGGAGATTTTATTTGGTCACCGAAACTGCTCTCCCTGTATGATACAGAAATGGTGAAATTATGACATTATACATGCCTGTAAACATAGTAGCACTTACAATACAAAGAATGAATCCTCATGGAAAATGTGGACTTTAGTTAATAATGTATTAATATCGCTTTATCAATTATACTAAATGGACCGTATTATTGCAAGACATGATTAATAGGGGAAACTGGAGGTAGGTGATGCACATGGAACTGCATACTGTGCTCAATTTTACTTAAAACCTAAAACTACTCTAAAAAACAAAATTTATTAATCTTCAAAAATAAGCAGCTGTTTTACATGAGAAATTTAGGAGTGGTAAGGACAGTGCAAACACTAAGATAATGAAGTAATAAAATTTAAATTGACTATCTGTTAAAACTGAGGGTTTTAATTGAATTATTATCTAGTCTCTATTTAAGTATTAATTTAGGAAATGATAAATTTCAGTCAAAATTTGTGAGATTTGTTTAAAATGGCCAATAATGCCCTTAGTGTTGCCCTTGGAGAAAAAATAGGAGCTAGCACTACCATCGGGAATATGTCAGGAACATGGGCATGAAATCTAACTTAGAAAAGCTTTGTGAAAGACCTTATGGTGAAGAACTTTCTGGAGGACATTTTTAAAATATGAAATCATCTGTCTCTTTAATGTTCTAGGTCCATATTTGTTAAAGTATAACCATTTCCTCAAGCATGATCATAGCAGTCCTTTTCTGGACAGTGGGAATCTGGTAGATCTCTTGAATCTTAAGCTTCATCACTACAGCTATAGAGTTCCACTACCTGCTTCTTTTATTGTTAAAGTTTGTTCTCAATTCTGTCAGCAGTAACTCTAGCATTAAAAAATGAATTCTTGAATTTCAGAGACTCAGCAGCCACTTGCTTTAAAATAGCTCTTTAAAAGTTCATTGGAACAGGATCAGTGATGCACTGTTTATTATCAAACGATGAATTACAAATACATGAATTAAGAGCAAGAGAAAGATTTATTTTTTAAGGCCTTTGGAGAAATCCTTTATTGGTCTATAATTCTAGACTTCTAAAATTAATCAATAAATTTGGATTGTACTCAACAGAAAGAAAAGAGAAAATGGTACAGTAAATCATATTATATCAAATTCATAATGATAGAACTGGAAAGTACCTTTCAGAGAGCTTACTCTAAGTCTTATAAACTGTCAGTCAGCTCATAGATCAAGCCCATAGATCAAACCAAGTCAGATGATATCTTAAAAAAAACAAAAAACAAAAAACAAAAAAACTTCCATTGCTAGCCAAATGTAAAAAGTTATGGAATTCACATAAAATTTTGAAATTAATTTCAACTTTAAGATGTCGCTGAAAATGCATTATTGCAGAGTTACCCTTATTAAAAGACCATGCAGTGTCCAATTGTTTACTTCTACCATTTTTCCTATGAATTGATGTTCAGTTATTCTATTCAATTTTGTTATCCTTCTATCCTCTCTGCCATCTTATTTTACGGATCTTGACTTCTTTTTGCTTCATTTATATTTAAATTATATTTTTCTCCTAACAGAATATGTAATTTACCCTAATCATGAAACAGGTACTTTCCAGGGCATAAAACAAAATAAAATGGTTCTTGCATGTCAATAATAGAACAGAATTAAAGTTTTGTAATCTAATGCTCATCACCATAGAGGCTTGTTTAATTCTAGCCTGGAGAAAATTGCATTTTTATGGTATGTTTTGATTCTGGTAGAAAAAAGTGTGTTGGGAAAATTAAGAAAGATTAATGAGGAGATATTTCGTCTAGAAGTAAATCTGTTTACATATTTAATAACAAGTAGTATTTGAAATGCTTTTAGTGGTATGAATTGGATGTAAATTCCTTCTTAAATTAGGCCAGTTAATTAGTCCAGTATTATTCATTTCTATCCAGATTGTAGAAAAATACACAAGAAATATTACCTTTAAAGTTTGAAATAAAACATGGCATTTTTCTATGTTATAGCTCAAAGTTCATTAGCTGCAGATTTTATATTTCTGTACTTTATAAGGATCAAGAAACTAATGATGGAAAGCACAACACTTAGCCCTTTTTACACATTGTAACAAGACAGACAAGTAAACAATTTAAGCAGTCTGTTTCTACAAAAAAGAAATTTAATTTATGAAAATTATTCCAAACTCTAACTTACATCTGTGTTCTTGTATCAAACTAAAGTCATATGTAATTCGATCTGTCACAAGTTAGCAATTCAATGCTCTTATTGAAGCCATGTGTTAGCGATCTATTGCAGCATAACAATATTAACACAAACTTAATAAGTTAAAAAACACATATATTATCTTGACATTTGTGGGTTAGGAATTACTCACCTGTGTTTTCTGTTTCATAATCTCATACATTCTGTGCAAAAAATATAGAGAAAAAGCAAACAGACTGTCCCGCTGCCCTTACACAATTAACATTCTAGTAAATTCGACCAAAAAAAAGTAAATAAATAAATCTTTTATTTATACAATCATATAGCGATTTAATTTCTAACTCAAAATTACAAATGTTCAGGTCATGTTAATGTAAAACTTGGATGGTTTCAAATGGACAATGGACAAAAGAATTAATTTGAGAATATCCCCTCTATTTACTTGGGTTAAAGAGAGTTCGGGATGCTCAGAAATCTCTAATTCTTTGTTACTTTTCCGAACTAAGTGTGAAATGGGGACAAGAGGTATTAGGAGAAGGCTGCTATTGAGAGAAAAAGCCGCAGCCACTGTTAAGAGGATGTAAATTTCCATAACGGCAAGAGCATAGAAATAGGCAAGGGTAACAATGCGGAGAGCCATATAATTTACATCTAGACAGAGATTATGTATTCTCCTGGCTCCTAGTCCCCAGCCCTACCTGATGATGTGAGACCGATGGAAGAAAAATAATTGCAGCACATACATGTGTTACCCCGGTGTAACATCTTTTCCTAGGCCAGACTCACGCCTGGCTCATATCAAAAGTGATACCGATAGCAACCTCTTACCTCATGGTCACACTATCGGGGAGGTAGAATTTTTCCTTTTCCCTTATAGGTTCTTCTGGCTGGTCTAAAAATTACATTGACATGAAAAAATAACAGAAGGAAGTCAAATTTGATTATGTATGTAAATAAGGAGATCTCATACATATGGGACCTAAGGAATTGATCAAAGCAGATGGCTTTCGTACATTTTACGTGACGAAACAATAAATTGATGAGGATTTGACAGAATAAAAACATTTGAGTTTGTGTGCTTAATTCGTACGGAATAAGTTGAGTTTGGGCTTGGGGTAGTAAATCAGTAAAAATAAAAAAAAAACAAGGTTTGCTTATACAAGCTTCTCAGCCCCGTATTCTCTATCTCTGGTGCTAAAGATGTTTCTCTTTCTTTCTGGAGAAGGGAGGTCCCTTTCGCATGGGATAGATGTTTTCTGCTTTCAGAGGGACATAAGGGATCAGAGTGTCCTCTTCGTGCTGACTGCTTTTTACATAACTTTAATTCAAAGTATCAATATGCCACTTTGGCATAGTTAGAGGGGCCCACAGTAAGCTCCAATAACGCTATGCTACGTCCTCTAAATGATTCTCAGGAAATTAACTGATTTACTCCCCTCAAATATCCCATGAGATAGCTACTATGATTATTCTCAATTTACAGATGAGAACACTGAGTTTCAGAAACAAATGTATCCTCCTCATGTTGTACAAGTATTCCAGGGTGAGGCCAATATTTGCCACCATGCACCCTGGCCTAGAGACTAAGCTCCATGCCTCCCAGGTGGAAGAACATTGGGCTTGGAGTCTAATCATACAGATTCAGGCCCAAATCTACTCTCTACTGTCTATTAGGCTACTATATTGTATTACTCTGGGCCACAGTTGTCTTCTGTTATGCAAATATTCCTTTAGAGTTATGAGGCCTTGACCATGTTTAATCATTTCTAATAGTTTGTGTTATTTACATTGAGAAAATAGTGGCATGGGGAAGACAAATGCCAAGTGCCATAAAATACTATTATATTTGAGAGCTCCATTTTAAAATGCAAATAGTCTAAATGACTTAATTTTAAAATCCAAAGCATCATTTATGTATCATAGTTTTGGTATTCTATGTCAATTGAAGCTAGTGTAATGTTTTGTGACAATTTCCTTCCTATTGCTCTATCGAATGGAGAGATACACAGTACCAGTCTGAATTAAGGTCTCATAAAATACTATTTTTTATCCTCCTTTGCCAACTATGGGATACCCAGCTTTATACAAACACTTCTCGTTGTTTCAAGAGAGTAGTATCTCAGGAGATCTTACTAACCATGGTTACCTTCAGATTGCCATGTCATCTGAGCTTGTATAGTTTGTACCTTGCACAAAGAGAATATACGTAGGTGCCTGAGGGCTCATTACATTCTTGGCTATGACCCTATAACTGAACTACCATGTGTCTGATTGGGTACTTAACCATGTTATACCATTGTCATATATTTATGTGCCAATTGTCTCTACTAGAATTCAAATTTTGTCTAAGCAGGTGCCATGTTACCTCATAGCCTGAACATCTCAAATTGTATTCATTTAAAATTTTATATGTTCATTTATTTTTAAATATAGCCATGTCTTTTAACCTATTTAATCAAGATTTTCTGTG
Organism: Pteropus medius; assembly: GCF_902729225.1. Lineage (NCBI taxonomy): Eukaryota > Metazoa > Chordata > Mammalia > Chiroptera > Pteropodidae > Pteropus > Pteropus medius. The sequence goes on from NW_024347671.1 coordinate 204,498, forward strand.
CAATACTTGAATTAATTATTTATTTTCAGAGAAATTAAATATACTTTCCATTACTTTCTTGGGTCTGATTACAACATTAAGAGTAACATGACCCATTATTCACCTAGAAATGTCTCTTCTTGTCAAAATTAGGAGCTTAAATTTGATAATATCTTTGTAAAAGTTATGCATCTATTACAGGTTTTTTTTTCATTAATTTTACCCCACTGGTGAAAACAAATGTCAGGAAAATTGTTTTTTCCTAACAACTGATATGTTTTTGTTCTATGGTCACAGCCTATGTTGTAGCTAATAATGTTTTCCTTTTGATCTCCTGGTGCTTCAGAGTCAAATATTGGATTCATCTTTGCAATTTTACAGGTTGATGCAATACACATGTATCATGATAAGTTTTTCTCTGGTTCCCATTGTAGTCTTTGCTTTCCTTCCCTTTATCTATTTTAATATTCTTTGATACTATGTAGTTTTAGAAAAGACTTCATATCTATTTTGGAATTCTGTGGGGTATATGCAAATACTGTTTAGTAGAGTCTGAGCATTTAAGTCTACATTTTCCCCCTGTTTAAGCTGACAGATGAGAGATATTAACAGCAGTTTCTGATATATACTTTCTTTTATTGTTCTGAACAAGTAAAAATTTTAGATTTGTTGCTCTTATTGTGAGTCGGCAAACCCAAGTCCGTCTATGTAGGCACAAAAAAGTGTTCAAATAAGATAATTTTACATATTTAAGTTTTACTCTGTTTCTTTTGCTCTTCCCCTTCTTGAAACAAATCGGTCTCATTTATTATCACAGAAGGGAGATCCCAAACCATTTCATTCATATAGTAGTAATACAATTTACACTTGTTAGTTTGAATGGAATTTAATTAAGATTGCCTTAATTTTGCTTGCTTCCAATGGAATTAAAACTATTTTTCCAAGCTTATATATATTTAGAAAATGAGGAATTTGAGGCCCTTCAAAGTAGATGAAAAGTGGCTCACCTAAGTAAAAATTTCCTTAAAACAAAAGTTTGTGGACTATTTATGCATCTTATGCCTTTAGACATGATACATTAGGAAAAATAGTTGATTTGGTGAGTGGCCAAATCATTTTTCCTTGCCTCAATTCACTGGCGGTGCATATACTTCAAAGTGTAGTCACACTCTAGTAGCATTATAAATTTACTTAATTACTGGATGGTCTTCAGATGATTAAATGTGTAACAATCCAGAGTATGATATGGAATATTATCTTTTAAGTCAAACTTGCATTTTGTGTAGTAGGTGTTTTTATGTTGTGGAGCAGTGATAATTTTGTGTACTTTCTTATATTATGTTTCAAGAACTGTATTTAGCATCATCTGGAATATATCTCTCTAGAATATTGACGCTCAATTTAAAAACCACAGAATTTTTTTGCAATTGCAGACTGCATTGCAAGACACAATCTCAAAGACATTTCAGCCAAACAAAAAATATTTTTCCGGAAATGTTCTGTAATTTCTTAAACCTCCAGTTAACTTTGTGTTCTCCTGACCTGATACTATAACACAATCTAAGCAAAACTGATTAAAATGAGTCTTTTAAATATTTTTATTCATATTTCTCTAAATATATTTTTATTTTGAACTGCCTATTTATATCGCCTATAAGAATAAAGCACAGTATTTGTTGAAAATGTATTATGAAATAAAGTTAATTCCAAATATATCATAAAGAATGGGAGAATCCCTAGTAGTTCCAATTAATTTACATTAATGAAACCAAATATCCTGGAACAAGATTATGTATACGACAAGGATATAATTTACATTAGTTAGTTTATATTTCACTGTACATCTGAAAACTTCAAAGAGACATTAAATGTTGTTTTTTCAAAAACAGGCCAACAAATGTCTTGTTTCACCAAAATACATTTTAATCAATAGGAATAATAAATATGAAAAGATTAAATATATCTTGAAACTTGATATGGTAACTACACTAGTTTTTGTAAACTTACACCACTTTTGTATTTTTTTTTTGTAGATGATCATTGCCTGTTATAATCCCATTAATATATAAAAAGACAAAGTCAATTAAATTCATAGTAATTTGCAATACTCTATTACCACCTGAAGCCCAAGGAACCCAAGATATGCTACAAAATTAAAATCAAAGATCTCCAGATGTGTAAAGAACTCTGACACATTGATGAGTGAAGAAAAAAAAGGTCCCAACACTAAAAAAAAAAAAATACAGAAATAAGTTTGGAATAAGAACTGATTGAAGAAAATGTAAAACTTGGAAAAATGAAATTTTATATATATATACGTATATATATATACATATATATATATATGTATATATATATGTATATATATATACATATAAAATGAAATTTTATATATATATATATATATATATAGAGAGAGAGAGAGAGAGAGAAGCATTCAAGTTTATTAACTACTAGAGAATTTTAAAAAATACCACAAGAAATCACCACACGTGCATCAGAAGGGTTAAAATTGATCTAACATATGATCCAGCAATTCCTCTCCCGGTTATGTCCCCAAAAGACTTGAAAATTTATATCCAAAAGGATATCTGCACACTGATGCTCATAGTAGCATTATTCAGAGAGCCCCAGGACATGGAATTAAGTGAAGTGTCCTACAATAAATGATTAGAAAAAGAAGCTGTGGTACATATGTACAACAGAAAATTACTCAGCCTTAAGAAGAGATTAAATACTGACATTTGCGACAACATGAATGGATCTCGAGATAATCATGCTAAGCGAAAAAAGCCAGAGAGAAAAAGTTGAAAATCACAGGATATTATTTATTGTGTGATATAAACCTAAAAGCAAAGAATGAACCTGACAAACTGAGACTGATGGACATGGACAATAAACTAACGGTTTCCAGAGGGTAGGCAGGAAGGTCAAGGGGGGCGGGTAGACCAGGTAAAAGGGTCAAATATGTGGTGATAGAAGGAAATCTAACTATGGGAGGTGAACACACAGTGTACATATATATTTCTTACTGTTAAAATATACAGATGAAATTCAATGGATTTCATTAACCAATATCACCATAGAATAATAAATAAATTCATTAAAAAAAAAGACAGACAAAACCAAATTGAAAGCAACTGAAGTTCTCAGAGATTACTGAAGAGATATATATTAGTACTACATTTTGGAAAACAGTATGACATCCTTAGTTAAGTGTGAACATATGCATGTCCCCTTACTCAGAATTTCTACAGCTAAGTATTTACCAACAGAAAGGCACTCGTGTGCTGATAAAAGATATGTACAAAAGAATCCAGTCTTTGTAGTGTAGACATGACACTATTTGTTATATCAAAAAGAAAAAAACCTAAATGTCAATCAACAATACAAAGGATACATTAACCATCGTATATTTGTGCAATGGGATTCTATGGAGCAATGAAAATGAATATGACTACAGGCAATGATTTGGATGGATCTTAGAAATAAATGTGAGCAAATTTATTTGGAAAAAAATTCTAATTAAGTCAATTTATGTAAAGTATTAAAAAAGGAAACACTAATCCAATCGGAATAGTTGTTATTTTGAGCCAGAGACTGATAATGTTCTACTCTTTAATCTAGATGCTAGTTAATTCCAGAGATATAGTTTGAAAAATAAAATTATCAAAATGTTTATAAAGCTCTAAATCTATAGAGACAAAAAGAAAGTTAATCAATTTTCTGGTGATCTTAAACTTTTCATCAAAGATATAATAAAAAAATTTTGACAAAATGGAGGAGTTCTTATTGTTTTGATAGATTTTGTTTAGTCAATATTAAGGAATTATCTGCTTTTAATGCTTGGTGAAACAATGTTACATAGTTTTTTTTTATGATTTCTAGCAAGGAATCATGATTTAGGAGCATGAAGCACTATGTTATCGGTAGCAGTGACTCAGAGATGATAGTAATCAAGTGTGGTAGGTTAGATCTGGAAGATGGGGTTGTCAGAGGGAATGAAAGAACCAGAAAATATATGATGTGGAGTGATGAGCTGCTGTCAGCCCATGGTTGCTGACTGTGCGTGTCAGTGGCTTTGGGGTCTCCTTGGGAGTAACCTCGGCTAGACCTTCACTGTTTTCCCAGATCTACTATAGATGCCTTTAGGCACCTGGGAGCCTGACATTCCCACAGCTGGCCAGCCCGCTACACCTGAGAGTGGCCCCAGCCTTGGTCAGGACACCATTGGCCAGGGCCAAGCTGACAGACTTTATCCCAGCCCTGTGGACAGGTCCACTTACCATAGGTGTGCAGAGGATGGCTGTTCCACCCAAACTGCCTGAGGAGCTTGGAGTTCAGCTCCTCATAAAAATGCTACAGCTGGAGTGGTGTTTTCAAACGTTCTTCCGCATCAGCCCCCAGGCCAGAGCAAGGAATACCAGCATAGGCTGCCTCCTCAGCTGTGCCTGGGGTCCGCGATCTGCCTCCTGTGTTTTTTCCCTAATCACTCTTTCTGCTCTCAACCTGGGTTCCTTTGTAATGGCCCGCTGAAATATGAAAGGGTTAAAGAATAATTAAAACCTGAAACTGGACAAAAGAAGTCTATAACTTAGGCCTAGTTTCTGGAACCCCTAACCACACTCTGTTAATCATGAAACTTGTAACAATGAGCTCATACACTAACTGCCAATTTTAGCCTGTGTAACCCTGCTTGCTTGCGTGGCATGAAAAATAATCAATTGTATATAAGCTGAAAATTACTATTTGGCCATCGCCCATGGGAACACTGGCTATTGTCCATGGGAACATAGGCAATCACCCATAGGAACATAACATTCTGACACAAGCTTTCTGCTTCTGTACTTCCCGCTTGCACACCTGGCCAGTGGGTTGACAGGTAGTGAATAGGAGAAAGATGGACCTTTGTGTTTAAGACAGAATGAGGAATGGGATTTGGGGCTTAAAAACCTTGTATCTTGGCATTTCGTGGCTGCTCCTTTGCAAGGACAGCCGCCGGCTAATAAACTGTCTCCCGGTTAAGAGCACTCAAGTTGGGTCTGGTTATTCTGGACACAACACCTTTTGGTCTAGTCTTCCTGGTCTGCCTAGGTCCACTTAATTCAAAAAAAGCCACAGCCATCCTGAAGGAGAAAAAGTTTGATATATCCCCTAGGAATTTCACATGAGATTTCCCCAAAGTGTTTTCTTATAGGGATTTGAAGAGAAAGAATAAGCTTCGTAACTTTTTTTTATCTAGAGAGTATAATGTTCTAAATTAGCAGTTGGCTAGTTAAAGCACACAGGCGAAATCCAACCTACTACCTGTTTTTGAAAACAAAGTTTTATTTATAAAAGTCTTTTGTTATTAAAATTATTAATTTAAAATTATTTTAAATGTTAAATTTTTGTTAATGTTTTATATTATCATAAAATAAGTAATTAATAAAACAACAAAATTCAATGTCATTATTAGAAACTATAAAATAGTTCTAAATTTATTATTAAAATATTAATGTTTATTTACAGAAAGTACCCTACCCCTCCGACTCTAAAACAAAGAGAGAGTAAAAATGATCTAAGATAATGTGTTTATTCATTTGCTCTTTAACTTAACCCTTCCCCTCAAAACCAAGTCTTTAACATACTGATTTAAGAAAATAGAAATGCTAGCATTTATTGTTTAATGTGTCATAGGTTATCGTCCCAAGAGACTTTATAATTATCATTTTAGAAATAAATATCTTGACTGGATTTCTAAGGTATGCTTTGTAACCTTAATACCAGGAGCTATAATTTACACAGACATATTTCAGATGCTTTTTAATTTATTTCATGGAAGTAGGCTTTTCCACACAGAAACAATAACTACTTCAATAAGGTTCTACTATCATTAGTTTTTCACATTGTATTTAGAAAGTAAGAAAGATATTTGACCAACTCTGAGACTTAAATGATCAATTCCAATTCATATTGCGACAGTATCTCTAAACTCTTAAATTTATACTTTTTGAAAATGTCATTTCAGCTCGTTCCCAAGGTTTTACATTTTAAAATCCCAAACTTCTTTTTCTCATTTGGGCTTCATGATGAAGTGGAAGGAGAAAGAAAGAAGACATAAAATGAAAATATATCTTGTTTTTTTTCGTTGTTGTTGTTGTTGTTTTTTTAAGAATACTATTGCCAATCATTTGTTGTTTATAGTAAGGTGTCATTAACCTTATCCTCACAGCGACTTCTTCTACTCCTTAATGTCAAGAATTTGTAAGTAAGAGAAACACAAGACCCACAGAAAGATAAATCCTAAGGTCAGTCTAAAATACTTAAGAGCATTGATATGCAAGAACATCTGTATGGGGCATAAAGTTTCCTGGAATACATTAATATAATAAAAAAGAGGTGTGTTTCATTACAAAGAGGCATTGGTTAATTCTATAATCATAACATAACAAAAATAATTTTAAAAAATTCAATATGGCCACTTAAGCCATTTCCGGTGGGTCAGAGAGTAATTGTTATCATTACTAAAGCAGCTAATACTTACTATGAGCATCCTATTTTCCAGGCACTGTGCTGTTAGCCAGTAAAGGATACTGACCCCCTTTACAAAACATTCCCCATTGTGAAATGGACATATTAAGTCATTAAATTTTCCTTTCATCAACTTTCTCAGTTTGTGCTGTTTTCCTGTTGACCAAGGAAACTTTGGATTACGATCTGTCCTCATATGAGTTTCTTAACAAAGAAAAAAATAAGTGATCACCATATGGAATTCAAGTTTTCCAGTTCAAAAGATAGGGATGCCTCACAGGAAATATAGAAAATCACTTCGATGATGATGTGACTTGTCATCTAAGAACGTCTATAGGAAATGAATGTGCTGGTTAGGCTGGTCACCAGAACAATAAATTCTCATTTTTAATGAACAAATTGGCACTCTGCTGTCTACCTCGGTTGTGTGTGTATTTTCATTATTCATCCCTGGACATTACCAGTGAGTCTTTGGAGATTTATGGTGCTGAACCAGGTCTAACAGTACTTATCAGCACCACCTTCATCTATTCAATTAGTTTTCCAAGAGAGACAGGGCCAAGGAGAAAGAAAAAAAGTCCAGAGGGAACATGCCATCTCAAAGATTGGCTCCTGGTTCCTCGTTTCTCGGCCCAGAGACTTGGAGCAAAAGCATGAATATTGGTGAACTGGACAGTCATGGAAGGGATGGAACTGGAACCTAAATGGCCGCTATCCCACAGGTCCCCCGCTGTCTGTCCAGGTGTTGATTTCCCAGGTGGGGGCATGGAGGTGACTCCCAGTCTCTCCAATGCCAGGACATTGGTCGGCCGGACCTCCAAAGTGAAAGAGAGCAACTGGCCAGCTCTTGGCCTGGGCTTTCCTGAGACTTGGTTTCTTCATCCTGGCTGACATTGAAGGTGGGAAGCTGGAGATAACAGCCGTGATGGAGACCTGAGCATACGGCTTCATTCATCAGCAAAGGTTGCATTTGTGTGTCCTGAATTTCAAATGAGTGCTCGGTATTCCTGCATACACTTATACTCCATCAATAGCACACTGTGTTGAGGCCCCCCGCTACTGAGTCACACCACCTCCTCCCCTGCTCAGCACTGGGCAGATGAGAGTAACAGAGTATGCCCCCTGCTCTGGCCCCAGTGTTCTAGGAGACAAAACGAGAGCCAAGGCTCAGGCCTTCTGCCTTGACACCTGCTTAAGGGCCGGCAGTTACCAGCTGGCCTACTGGGAGGCCGACCTCACCTCCCTTGCATCGAACTCTCTCTCATTCAAGTTGTGTCTGCATCTTCCACCTGTTTTCCCAAATGCCACAGGCTGACTCCTTCAGCCCAGAGGCTTGTGCAACCACCAGCCCTTAGTCCGAAGATCAGTGGTCGCTGGACAGTCTTGGGCATTTTGGGGCTGCATTTTCCTGGAACTCCAGACTCCGCCACTTCCTGGCCGAACACCTCACATAAACGTTCTCTACAGGGCCCATTCGACTGGCGCCTCAGCCCCTCAGGGAAGGGAAATATGTTATTGAAAGAAACAGGGCCTTTCTGCTTTCACTCCCATGTGTACCTGGAAGAGAGGGCAAGGCAGAAAGAAGCAAAACATACAACATTGAATTCAAAGGCAACAGACCAGGGCTGACCAGAGCCCCAGAGGGACAGGAGGACAATGATATGCGTAAAGAGGGTCAATGTCAGGGTCACCGTCAAACACCGAGCCACTGGTGTTGAGTACACTGCTGGCTAATGAGTTAGCACACCTGAACATTTCCTCAAGTTCAAAAGCTCTTTTTTTGGCTATGATTTATTTGGTCAAATGACAGACTGCAGCAGCATTTGAGATGCCAACCCTGAGCAGGTTTTCTGTTTAAGACACAACTGTGGAGAAATTGAATCGCTGTTTGGAGTTGATGGGATTGTTTTCAGTGGAGTCTCAGAGCAGGTAGCAATTTACATTGGTATAATTTGAGAGGATGTTGAAAATGACTAGCAAACTGGGTACATGACCGTTTCATGAGAACATGTCCAACACATGAATCACCTGATTTGAAAATGAGGTGACTCAAAAGTAGAGGTTTGACTCTCAGTAAGAAGTTGGCTATTCAAAGGCCAGAGGTGTTACAGCTTAATGCTTTCTGCATGCCGTAGCCTAGAATTGAGAATACAAAAGAGAGCAATGATGCTCACTTGATGCTTCTTTTATCAATATTTTACAAAAGTGAAGCTTTTTAGACAAATGAAGATTCTCATCGAGGACAAAGGGTACCGGGGAGGGACACATAACTCTATCACTGTTTGGAGTAATTGTTCTCTTTGCAAAATTGTAACCCAAAGGTAATCTGGATCTCTGGATGACTCTTGGTTATGGTTCCATGATGTAGGTTGAATTAATTTAGACTAGTAATGTGCAGCTTCTAAAAACATATTAAAGAGAAACATAATTTTTAAAGAGTAACATTTCTTAAAATAAACATAAGAATTCATTTTGATGTAATATAGGTTATCAAGAAAGCGGTAAATCATAAAAGCTCTTTTAGTGATAAATAATATTCAGCTATCACATCTTAAGACTAAAGCTTTTCTTGAGTTTGCACTATTTGACAAATTCCGTTCTACAGTATGAACTGGGCTTTACATGGTTCAATTGTTTTTAAGAGCATGTATATCAAAGGGTGTTAAAGTTAGACTTCCTATTTTGTCCCCCAGAGTAAGTATTTGTGCCCCATAATCCTGCATATAATTAATTCACTGGAAAGATTAAATTGCCTTTATAAGAAGCCAATTAACTTTTTGTTATCAATGTGACTGAATTTAACACTTTTAAAATAAGTGTCAGCGCTTATAGAGGCTCGTATTTTCAATGTAGGCACCAGTGGAATTGTAGAAAGGAGTTTATCATTGGAGAGATGTTTTATCATATTCCTGTTTTACTGGTATTTTTAATCATAGAGTTGGTAACTTAATTTCCTTGAGATTTCTCTGCTGACAAATAAATATAATAACATCTACCTGGCAGGATTATTGCGAAGATTAAATGAAAATATATGTACCCTACGCTAGGACGATGTCTGCCACCTGGTTTGCATTGCTCCCCATCCTGGAACCAGGTAGTCCATTGATTAACAATATATATAGTAAAATAATGCTTTCTTTTCTTCTTGTTAATAAGTTTTTTAACGTGAAATTTTATTACTCTTTAAGTTGGTGGTGGTTGCTTTTGATGATGGTGAGCTGTGATGTCCAGCAGTACCACAGTGAAAAGTCTTGTCTTTCATCCTTAAGAAATTCCACGATTCACACTACAGGAATATAGGTATTGATTCCTATCAGGTTTTGTAATATGGAAAGGCTTTTATTTTGTTTAGGTCTCTAAAAATTCATGTGATATGAATTTATCGATGAGGGAGATTTTCAATTTTAGTTTAAGCTTTTTAAAGTTAACATTATATTTATTTTAAAAGTTAACATAGTTAAAATGACAATGTTGTGCAAGGAATATCAGTTTTAGTAATACTTTGATGAATACTGGATCCATTAAAAATGATAAAAAGAAGCTTTGAAAAATACATTATGTTTTTGGGTTTAAAATGTAACTGACTAATGATGTCGACGGTGAAAAGTAGACATTTAGTCTCATGCCAGATACTCTATATTTTCTAACTTTTGAAACATATCTGAAGTGATACATTCAAAAATGACCAGTGATATAAATGTCCATCAAAAGATGACTGAATAAGTCTATGGATCATAAAAAAAAGTCATATTAAATATTGGCAGAAGATACTACTGTTCGAATGAATGTGAATAACTGAATCAAAATGTGTATATAGGCTTAAATTTGACTGAAAACATGGAATGAACTATTAAAAAAAAACTAATGCTGATGATTATATTCTTCTTCAATTATCTCTTTATCATTTATCAATTATCAAGCTTTCAAAGATTTTTTAGAGAAGTCCATAGCAGAGAGTTCCTGGGCCTCCTCATTGGTTTCCTCTTATTTCTAGGCATACAGTTAGACTACATTTCCTAGCCTCACTTGCTACATGGAGCCATGTGACTGAATTCTACCCAATAAAATGTAGAACAATATGGTCTGCATCATTTCCTGGTCTGACTTAACCTTTTCCCCTGTTAAATGTGTGGAATGGCGAAAACTCAGGAAAGCTTGGGAGCCATATGTTGACGATTGTAGAAATACAATATAAAAGGAGCTTAGGCCTCTCATTCACAGCTTGGAGAATAGCTACCTAACTAAGAATTCCCTCACTGAACTGTTATGTGAGCAAGAGATTTAAGGGCTCATCTACCGTGATAGCTAGTACCATTTCAACTAACAACATTTGTCAATGTTTTATTAGTATAAAACAACTAATGGCCCAATATAGTAATTATTTTAGAATCTTTTCTCTTTATATTGCAATATTTCCTAGTTTGTCATTTTTAAAACAGTATTTGTGGTAGAAAACTTCTATGCTCATATATATCTTTTTATATGTTCAATGACTAGCTTTGATAAAATATTTACACTAGCTTTGACAAAATATTGTCATATTGCCCAACACAGTATCTTTCCTTAACAAATAGAAAGAAAGAAAGAAAGAAAGAAAGAAAGAAAGAAAGAAAGAAAGAAAGAAAGAAAGAAAGAAAGAAAGAAAGAAAAAGAGAGTGATTGGTTGCTCCAAGCGTCATGTCTCCTTTCCTCTCTATTTTTTCAAATCCATTTTCTTCCTCAGCTAGAGGTACATAACTTCTAGAGATGACAAACTCTGTTATTAATCCCCAATTATCAGGATGATCCCTTGTGTTCGAATTGAGGATGGCAGAATATGCCATATATATTTATGCTGCTTTGGTGTAAAGATTATTTGAGGCAAAATCACTTAAAAGACGAGTGCAAGAAGGGCATTCTAATCTCCCCTTTTCTTCCTGAAACAGGAGATCAAAATGCCTATGTGAAAGATGCCTTTCTTGTACAAAGGCATCTTTGTACAAATTCTTTAACATGGAGCCAAAGCCAAGGGATTGCTATACAAACAGCCCTTGTTAAAATAATTCTTCTCTCCATTTAGCCTCCCTACAGAGTGTAATTATTTTCTACAACTCTCTCTTTCTCTTTGTTCAACTTAATATGAAAGCATGTAGGTTCCGTCATACCTTTGGGTCTTCATTTTCTTATGAGAGCTCCAGAGGCATGTAAAGTTTATATTAACTATGTATGCTGTCTCCTGTTAATCTATCTGGTGTCAGTTTAATACTTAAATCTAGCCAAAACCTCTAGAAAGATAGAGGTAAAGTTTTACCTCCCCTATAAAATTGTTTCAGGTGGAAAAACTTTTGCTTCATGTGCTCAAATTTTGGGGGACATAAATTTATAATGTAAGGTTTCTATTCTTTTTAGGGTTGGGTAGAAGGGTGCTCATGAGTTACAGAGGAGGTCAGTCATCCAAGGTAAGTAGCATTGTGAGCTGAGGTTTGATATTTACAACTCAAGAATGTCTTAATTTCAATACTGACTTTGAATTCCTTAGGAAAAACTAGTTTTCAACATATGACTAAATATTAAAGAGAGGTTCTAAAGTATTCGTTTACTTTAGAATTTTGAACTGAATTCTTAACGTAAACCCCTCCCTTGATCCAATAATCTTTTAGTTTTTGCAATAGCCAGTCATTAAATCTTTAAATCACAGAATGAAATGATTAGTTAAGTTAGGCTAGGCTGCTGCAAAAAGAAACCCTTAAATTTCAACAATTTAAAGAACAAAGAAAAAGTATGTTGGGCTCATGTGACAGTCTAAAATGAGTGTTTAGGCTTGATTGTGACTCCTCTGCATGCTGTTCTTCCATATAGACATTCAGGGACTTGGGCCAATTTAGCGCCTTCTATCTTTAGCATTCTGCTTCAAAATAACTTCAATCATTGCCATTTTAGTCCAAGCAAAGGAGAAAAGGGCCGAAGTCAACATCCAGAGATTTTCCAAATCAAGTGAGGTGAAAGTTGCAAATTTTATATTAGCTCACATTGTATCTTGAAAATCCAGGCAAATGTCCACACCTGGCATTTGGAAAGGGCAGAAGAATTCTATTCTTTGTTAGGTAGCTATGTCTAAAGTTCCGCTTCTATTATTGAGGTAAAAGTAAAATGGTGTTTGTGGAGAACTAGCTCATTAAACGTGTAATTTGAGACACATTATTGATTTTGACTGCTTTAGATATTCTAAAATAAGTTGGTTTCTATTAAGAATATATACTATTGGATACATGAATTTCTGGTGTAAAAGTACAGAAAGATTTTTAAATATATATTGGGAAAATAGAATACATTCTTCTTCAAATAATAAGATGATTAATACTTTCTTTCCATTTGAATTCAAAACAAATATTAGATGAACTTTTCTAGATGTTTTAAATCATTTCAAATGATTTCAGCTTATCAAGTATTCATATCACATATTCCAAACTAAACCTTTCTGGACTTCAAGCTAATGTCTGGCTGTTTGATTATAATGAATTGTCTTCTCCATTTTCCAGAGAAGTCTAATCATCTTCATCACAAAAGTAAAGAAAAAAAAGTGAAAATTACAGCATGGCAGAGTATAAATGAGAGTTATGAGATGTAAACTAGCTTTGTGGAAGCTATCAAAAAGACTTGAGAGGTAACATTTACTATTTGGCAAATCATTTTCCAATGTATCTGTGCTACCTAGACAGAGAAACAAAATCTATTGTTCTTTTTATAAAACTAAAAACATTGAATTGCTGACCACTGCTTGGTTGCTGAAATACAGCAATAGACCTCTCATATTTTCTAAAATTATAAAAACATCATAGTAAATGTTTCAATATTTACTAACGGAAAAATCTATTGTGTTGACAACTAATTTTTGGTGACAGATAATTAGTAAGTTAGCTTACCAAAGCAAAAGTAGCAATACGACAGAAAACCAAAACTTCATTTTACATACTTAATTATTATGTCTCTGTTTCCATACTTAAAAACTTTCTTTCTGCTAATGGTTCTTGGAAAAATAAATAAAGAATGAAGTTGGGAAAATTAGTCAAGGATTTTACAAAGACCACTCTAAATATTAAGTGAACTAATTTAGCTTGTCAAGATTAGAAAATAAATTTATGACATTTTTTCGTGTCTTAATTTATAATATTGGGATATTATATGTGCGTAGGAAAAAATATTTGATTTTTGTATTTTCTCGAATTCTGTGAATTAAAGTTGCTTCTTGATGGTCTGGCTTCAAGCAATTTTTCAGGGTAAGAGGAATCTCATAATGAGAAAGCAATTTGCCCAGTACAGATAGATGTTTACTTTTATAACAGCCGGATATACAGTAATTCTTAAGATAAGTATGCACTTGATTCTCTTTGGCCCCTATGGCAGTTGTCATAGTTGAAACAGGACCATTTTGTTAATTTCATGACCTCTTCTAAACAGTCTTTACCTGAGTCAGAGAATTAGGTTACATGGACGATCGAGACATTATTTGCTTTATCTGTCGTTAAATGAACATCTACATTTTCCAGGACACACTGAGTTCCTCTTCAAACTTTTGAAAGAATATAACTCTTCAAACTGTATAGTATTAATTCATATTATTAATATATTATTTATTAATATCTTATAGGATTTTAAACAACATTCACATTATTTAGAAGCATATACATAACACACAATTCCAAAATTGTAACAAATATTTATTTTAATGCATCATTCCTGCTTTAGTTGGTTCTATCAGTTTTCTTTTTTGACAACAAGGAAATATCAGTAATTCAGTGCATTTGAGTTTGCATACCCAGATAATTATTTATGTATTTTTTTCTCTCTTCCCTTTTCTTGAAACAAACTTCTTAAGGAGGTAATGGTTAATGAAATTTTCTTTATCTTTCATTACCAAAACACCCCTTCTTTCTCAAAATCATGTCCAGGTGGCTTCAAAATTTTTTTTTTGCAACATATTGAGTTCAAGCATTAGCCCCTCCCCCAATAAATAAGTATTAATTTCAAGTTATTACCATTCAGGCAATTAAGAAGTTTCTCTATATCTATATTCAATCTCATATCTTAATTTAAACCATTTTTCTCAATTTCCTTTTCACTGGAAGTAGAGAAAAATAGGTTAATCTTATTCATCTAAATTCTATTCTTAGGGTCATATCATATAATGGATGAGATATACCATAGAGATTATTTAGTCAACGTAATATTTTAATACTTGTTTTTTCTATTCTTCTTCCCACAATGTCGACTAGTCTCTTAAAAAACTTAGAGTTGGGAGGAAATCACGCCCTAACGTTTGGATAGCTGTAAAATTTGGAAAATCAGGTCCTATGCTGAGATTATTATGACCATATTTATTCTTTTACATTATTTTCTCTGCACTTTTCTCTGAGTCCTCATCTGTTTCAGCATTCACTCCTTCTTTTAAGGAGTATGACTGTGAAGGGATGGAAAAATCACTGTCCCTGGACCCTTCTGAGTTCTTAGCTGAGACTCTGTAATAAAAAACAGACTAACAAGAGAAAAACAAACACAAATTTAATAACATACATACTTTATGTATATATGGGAGATACGTCGGAAAAATGAGTAACTCAAAGAGGTGGCTTTAAAATTCAGAATGAAATATTACCTTGATAGGGAAAGAGAAGGGGGGTGCGTATAAGCCTCTTAGGAAAGTAAATAGCTTTTTGGAAAGATAAATGGATTCCTAGAAGAGTAGATGGGAGATCTGACAGTTTGTGACAAAGTTTGTCTGGGTGGCATGTCCATTTCTAGTCTCTTTGTCCAGTGATAAGAATCAATATTTGCTAGTTGGTGAAACTCCTAGGAAGACAATTGAGACCTTTTGGAGGATCTGTCTTTAGGTAGATAAGGGGAGTTCAGAGAAAACCTCTCCCCGAATTTGCTGTGTTGTTAATGCCCACAGCTCAAAGTAATCGATATACCAACGTGGCATATTTTGGGGTGGCATGTCCTAAACATCTACTGTTATAATTTAGGATGGCATATTCTGCTACCCTTCAACTGAAATTGAGCTAAACTCTTTAAGACAGATGTGACAAATAATGCTTTCCTATTTAATATTAAACGGTATGTTGGCGAGGACTGGGCTTAGTAGAAAACAGAACTCTGTGTACTTTGTAGTGTCTGCCACTGATGTGGAAGCAAAGAGTGCTAGCAGCCATGTAGCTGCTGACCTGATGCAAATATTAATTTGATTTTCTCATACAAGTTTAAAATATCCTATAACATATGGCACTCTTCTAAATTGTAATAATATTTAAATAATGGCATACTATAAACTCAAGAATTTCTTGTTCATTTTTTGTCTCCACATAAATTAATATGTATTAAATCTACTCAGTTTATTTATTTTCATTATTACATATCAATATATATCAATATCAATAAATATTAGCGTTCTATTTTAATCTTTTCAATTTCTTCATTTTCCCCAGAACTCTTTGTGTAAATGTGTATGAATACTTTGAATTTAATTTATATATTTTGAAATACTAACACTACTTTTTAATGTTAATCTCCTAATGTCCCGTGTTTGTTAATTCATGTCTGTCCTCTAACAATTAGACATCAAAAAGAGATTTAACAAGCAAATATTTTGTTAGGTGATATTCCTGTGTCATAGAAATGATGAGGAAGCACGGTCAACCTTCAAACCACATGCATTCTGACACCAAGTGAAAAAGAGGGAGAGAGCAATCCTAGCCTGCTGTGTCTTCTAAGTGACTACTCAGTCATTTACATGAGCTTCTGCATGATGATCTTAATGGTGGCCATATGACATTATACATGCGTCTAAACTCAGTACCACATACAACACAAAGAATGTAGCCTCATGTAAAATGTGGACTTTAGTTAATAATGTATCAATATTGGTTCATCAATTGTACCAAATGAACCATATTAACGTAAGACATAGGAGGTAGGTGATGCACTGGAGGTAGGTGATGCACATGGAACTGTATAGTTTGCTCAATTTGTACAATTTTTCTTGAATCCTAAAAGTACTCTAAAAAATAAAGTTCATTAATCTTTAAAAATATGCAGCTATTTTACATGTGAAATTTATAGGTGGTGAAGACAGGTCAAATAGTAAGATAATGAAGTAATAAAATTTATGATATCTATTACAACTGAGGGTTTTAATTGAATTATTATCTAGTCTCTAAGTATTAATTCAGGAAATGATAAATTTTAGTCAAAATTTGCGAAATTTGTGTAAGAAGGCCATTAACACGCAAAGTGTTGCCCTTGGGGGAAAAATAGGAGCTAGCGCTGCCATCAGCAATATGTCAGGAACATGGGCATCTAACCCAACTCAGATAAACCTTTGAAAGAGCTTCTGGTGTAAGTTTCTGGAGGGCATTTTTAAAATATGAAACCATCTGACTCTCCAATGTTCTAGGTCCCTATCTGCTAAAGATATAACCATTTGCTCAAGCATGATGTTAGCAGTCTTTTTCTGGACAGAAGGAATCCAGTTGATCTCTTGAATCTTAAGCTTCATCACTACAGCTCTATAATTCCAGTATCTGTTTCAAGTGCCACTTTTTTTGTAAAAGTTTTTTCTCAATTTTATCAGCAGTAAATCAAGCTTTAAAAAGTAGAATTCTTGACTTTCGGACACTCCACAGCTACTTGCTTTAAAATAGTTGTTAAAAAGTTAATTGGAAGACAGTTAATGATGCACTGTTTATTATCAAACAATGAATTGCAATGATATGAATTAAAAGCAAGAGAAAGATTTTTTAAAGCCTTTTAAGTAATGCTTTATAGGGCCATAATTCTAGGCTTCTGAAATTAATCAGATTTGGATTGTACTCAACAGAAAGAAAAGAGGAAATTGTAAATCACATGTCACACTGAGAATGGTAGAACTGCAAAATACCTTTCAGATAGTTTACTCTAAGACTATAAACAGTCAGTCAGCTCATAGATCAAGCCCATAGATCAAACCAAGTCAGATGATGCTTTAAAAATAAAACTTCTATTGCTTGCCAAATGTAAAAATCTTTGGAATAGACATGAAATTTTAAATTTACTTTCCACTTTAAGATCTTAATGGACTTGCATTATTGCATAGTAGTTACCCATATTAATTAGAACATGCAGTTTCCAATGGTTTACTTCCACCACTTTCCCTTCAAACTTATGTTCAGTTCTTTCCATTCAATTTTGTTATCTTTCTATCCTCTCTGCCATCTGATTGCATGGATCTTGACTTCTTTTTGCTTCATTTTGTATTTAAATTATATGTGACTCCAAAGGAAATATGTAATGTGCCCCAATCAAGTAACTGGTACTTTTCAGGGCATAAAACAAAATAAAAAGGATCCTACCTGGCAACTAATAGAACAGAAACAAAATTTGTAATCTGATACTCATTATCATAGATGCTCATTTAATTCTAGCCTGGAGAAAATGACATTTTTGTGGTATGTTTTGATTCTGATAGAAAGAACTGTATTGGAACAATTAAGACAAAGGTTAATGAGGAGATACTTTGTCTAGAAGTAAATATACTTTCAATATTTATTAACAAATAGAATTTGAAATGCTTTTAGTGGTAGGAATTGGATTTAAATTCCTTCTTAACTTATGCCAGTTAATAATTGTCCAACATTAAATATTTCTATCCATATCATAGACAAATACGCATGAAATTTTATTTTTAAAGTTTGAAGTAAAGATGGCATTTTTTATGTTAAAGCTGAAAGTTCATTAGCTGCAGACTTTATATTTCTCTACTTTATAAGGATCAATAAACTAAATATGAAAAGCACAAAATCTAGCTCTTCTCTCACATACTAAAAATACAGACAAGTAAACAATTTGAGCAATATCTAATTCCATAAAAAACTTTTAGTTTATGAAAATTATTCCAGACTATGACTAACATATGTTTTCTTATGTCAAACTTAAGTTGTATAAAATTTAATCTGTCACAAATTAGCAATTCATTGTTCTTATTATTGAAGCCATGTGGATTAGTTATCTATTGCAGCATAACAATATTAACACAAACTTAATAAGTTAAAAAACACAGATATCATCTTGAAGTTTCTGTAGGGTAGGAATAGTCACCTGTGTTCTTTGTTTCATAGTCTCACACAGGTTTGAAATGAGGTATTGGCCACTGCGAGGGTCTCATCTGAGGCTTGACTGGAGAAGGGTACATTTCCAAGCTCATATGGTTTTGGTAGGATTCAGTTACTTGTGGGAAATTGGACTGCGGGCCTCAGTTCCTTGCTGACTATTGGTAAGACATCACCTTCAATATCCTGTCACGTAGACAATTCCATGTATTCACTTCATTAAATCCAGCAAAGGAAAGGGTCTACTAGAAAGAATGATATAAATTAAGTCATATGTTGCATAATCACTGAGGTGACATCCGGCCTATTGTACCAATTTCTATTGGTTAGAAACAAGTCATTCTCTGGCTCTCATGCAAGAGAAGAGGAAGACTCAAGGGTGGAAAAACCAGCAGGGGGAGATTATTGAGCGTCTTTTTAGAGTCTATTGTATTTCCATAGCTCTCTAATTTTAACACTTTTCAGGTTTTTCTTTCACAATCACCATGGTCACCCACCAAGCAATGTGAGCAAGTGCATATTGCCTTAATGTCTCTTTATAATCTAAAGTATCATACACTGGATCTCTTCATAAGCAAAGCAGTCCATAACAACCAACCGTTGTGTCACTTTTGTAAATGTCTTCTTTTTATGGTAGCCTACTCTTATATTTTAATTCAAAAATTATAAAGTTATGCTTCATTAAGTGCACTGACACTATGACAATGACTAAATAAGTTTCTATAGAATATAATTGTGTTATGTCAGATATCTTACTTAAAAGAAGTGTCTAAACATGTTTTTCATGAGGTAGTCGGGATACTGATTGGAAGTGATAGAAATCTTTGATAAAGGAGAAATAAAAGAGAATTTATTTTTTTCCATAAAAGACATGTTGAGTTTACCAAACATTAAGAATAGCAGCATTTAAAATATTAGGCAAAGTGTAGGGGATCTCTTTTCAATCCTAAGTCATTTCATTTATGTTAGTATCATTATAGATAAGAACCTGCTTATACGGTACAGATATTAAAATCCTAGCCAAAAAACAAAACAAAACAACAACAACAAAAAACCCAAGAAACGAAATAAATCGAAATAAATACCTTTCTTTTTCTAATAGTAAACTGTAAAAGTCTGGGCATGACATTCATTGACTTTGTATGAGACATTTGTCACACATGAACACTGAGCAAAGAGAATAAATAAAGTGTCCTCATTGGCCAGAGATAGGAAATTTGTCTATCCGTATATCCTAGAGATTGGGTAAGTTCTACCCAAACCAATTAGACTGAGAATGGAGGAAGTATGATTATCCAAGCAATATCTGAATGCTGTTAATAAAGAAGGCAGAAAAGATACAGGAGAGTAAAGTAAATTGAGGTATATTCATTGACCATATAATTAATATATGGACCACCATTAGGTGCTGGAGCATCTATAAATAAGATAGATTGCTTCACACTTAGTCAATCAATATATAGACTATAGTGCCAAAGAACATAGCAATTTGAACAAGATGTTTATGAAAGATTGTATGGAATTAATTTTCCTGACTATATTTGTGTCTCAAGTTTTGTTATAAATGGTTTCAATGTAGACACGATATAATTGCCCAGTGCAATCGAGATTAGAAGAACTGAGCAAATGAAGATAAGAATGTAGGATGGTATTAAAAGAGTAAGTATTAAAAGAAAAAGACCATGTGAAAAACATAACAATAGGATTAACCTTATCAGTTTGGGAAAAGAAGCTAAAGGTTATTAGAAATCAGATGGGTTAGGTAGATTGACTAGACTATAAAAAGGCTCCAAGACATTGTTAAAAGTTTGCATTCAATAATCTTCTAAATCTATTGATGCTGGATATTATAAATACCAGTGAATTACAAAAGTGAGATTATTCACATCATTTTTGAAAATAAAGTTACAATAGCCACTGACGCACATTATATAATGAAAATGAGATTTTGAGATTGAAACAATGTGTTGTTGAAAATGTATTGTTGTTGAAAAAAAATAGTGAATTCAAAATAAATATGAATTCTGTGATGCCATCCATTCCTATACTTTTAGTATAGTTACAGCTTTACAGTAAAGCTCCAGTAAGGACCAGAAAGAAATATTTGGAAACCATTTGTTATGATAACATCAGCAACAAAATAGAAACATTATATTTTAGCAAGAATTGAGCTAGCAAATTGTAACCCTCTATTGCTTTCAGTATAGAAGGTCCTTTAGAGACAAGTGAAAATAATTTTGTATAATATTTAGCAGATAATAAACTAGTAGAGTAGTATGTTCCATTTGAAATTAAAACTCCAAGTGGCAAGATATTCTCAAAGGAGCAATTGCATGATTTGGAACATAGTGTTCTAAGCCTGGAGTCTTAATGTAGTACTTCCTTAAAAACTTCAGAAAATAGTTTTATTCAAATAAGCCCACGCATAAACTAACACATTGTATTGTGGAATTCAGGACTCCATCATTGCAAAGTGGACAACAAAATTATTAATTTTCTCTATATCTTCAGTCCTCCTCCAGTAAGTAAATTTGCAACCAGAGGGACTAGGTTTGGTGTAATTTCTGCCCTGACCACCAATCAGAGTATTGTGTAGTCCATTGTTTCAGGAAGTGAAGAGGATAGCAGATGTTTACTCGGTTGGTATTTTCACCATAAACCAGTCAACTTGAATTTGAAATTAATTTCAGGGTGAATTACTGTTTACTCTATATTTCTAATTAAAAATATGTCCAACATAAATCAATTGGTAACTATGTGCTGAATCTGATCTAAAATTCAGTTATAGTAACAAAAGTGACCCCCCACCCCACCCCCGACCCAGGAAATACTAAACATTCATTCTGGAAGCATTCTCCTCCTCACATAGTGATATTTTCATGACATTTCTTCAAAATTAATTCATCCTACTTTGAGCTTTTAGTCATAATTATTGCCTTATGGGAATCTCTGCCCACTGTTCTATACCAGCCAAGACCTGTATTCCATGTGCTACCTTAGGTAAACCCGAATAAACTTTAAGATCATAAATAATTATGAATGCCCAAAGAGCCACATCCATCATAAAAGACATTTATAGTGTTTAAAGTTTCCTCAAACAGTTAAATTAGACATACAGTTAGCATCCTATTTTCCAGACACTGTGCTTTTAGCTAGCATGAGATATTGACCGCCTTTACAAAACATTCCCCATTGTGAAATGGACATGCAAGGTCATTAAATTTTCCTTTCATCAACTTTCCCAGTTTGTAGTGTTTTCCTGTTGACCAAGGAAATTTTGGATTATGATCTGTCCTCATATAAGGGTCTTCCTAAGGAAAAAAATAAGTGATTACCATATGGAATTCAAGTTTTCCTCTTCAAAGGATAGGGATACCTCACGGGAAATATAGAAAACGACTTTGATGATGATGTCATTTGTCATCTAAGAACGTCTATAGGAAATGAATGTGCTGGTTAGTCTGGTCACCAGAACAATAGATTCTCATTTTTAATAAATAAATTTGCTCTCTGCTGTCCACCTCGGTTATGTATGTATTTTCATTATTCATCCCTGGATATTACCAGACAGTCTTGGGAGATTCATGGTGCTGACTCAGGTCTAAGAGTTTTTATCACCACCATTTTCATCGACTAAATTAGTTTACAAAGAGAGATCAAATAGCTACATACTGTATGATTCTAACAGTCTGGAAAAGGCAAAACTGTGAAGAAAGTAAGGAGATCAGGGGTTAGTGCAGAAGGGGGAAATGAATAGCTGGAGCATGGAGGATTTTTAGAGAAGTGAAACTAATCTGTATGATACGATAATAATAGATACATGTCATTATATATTAGTCAGACCCACAGAATGTACAATGCCAGGATTGAACCCTAATGTATAGCATGAACTTTGGGTGATTATGCTGTCTCATTGTAGGTTCACTGATTGTAACAAATGTACTACTGTGGTGCAAGATGTTGATAGTGAGGGAAGCTATGGATGCCCACTGGGCAGTGAGTATATGGGAATTCTCTGTATCTTCTGCTAATAATATAAAACTGTTCTAAAAGGAATTTGAAATTTGTGTGCTGAAGAATCTCTAACAACACAGATTCATAAAAATCTACAAAAAGAAATCAGACATGCTCCTCCTATGCTTACTGCACTAGCAGATGCACAGTTAATTCTATCAAAAGCAACACAAGATTGACATCCTTATTCCAATATTCAGGATGAGGAAGTGTGGTTCTAAGTGATAAATATCTTGCTCAGAGATCACACAGCAAAATATAGGATTCAAACTTGTCTGTCTGAATCCATAATCGGAGCTTCATTACTAAACAATGCTCTTTGAGTAGAAAGTATAAAACTCTGGCCTATGACTTGCCCTACTTTGGGCCACTAACCTCATTTATGTAGAATATTTATTATTCATTAAAAGTTCATGAGTTTCATTGTCCAAGACGGCTTATATAATCGAGCTCTCACCCCAATCCTACAACATAATTTTTACTAGCTCTTGTCATTTAAATGGTGAAACTGAGTCTTGGAAAATTTAAATTATTTGTCTAAGCTTGCATTTCAAAACCAATGTTATAGGAAGTCAAAGCTCCTTTCAAAGTGACACATTTCTTGCAAGACTTGAAACTTGCCTGATTTTTCTCATTTATATTTTCATTATCCACTTAAGAGGTATCAATCATATAAATTGACGTGAAATTATACTTTTAAGTTGCTATTTTTTCTTTTTCATAAATTTTACCTCATCATAATGAAAGAGATGTCATGATTTTGCTTGTACAAAATTTTCATTAAGTAAAATGCATTGAGTGCCTTCTATCTAACTGAAATTATATCAGTGAAAAATAGATTTCCTAGCCTCATGAGCTTATATTCATGGGAAAATTGACATTATAATAAAAATATTAGATAATGCTTTGAAGAAAAATAAAGAACAAAAGTTAGAGATTGAAGAGTGTGATTAAAGAAAGCTTACCCCAGCAGATGACATTAAAGTGCCTAAGAGAGAGGCATAATTCTAAAATTTTCAGGTAATCAGCTATTGCTTTGATATGCGTTAAACATATATAAACCACTTTTGAAGATGTAAACAAGACACTCTACATGATTGATATTCCATGCACAAATATTGAGAATCACCTCATTCATAGGACATTTTACATGATAGCCAAAGGTTAAATTTCATAAAATATCCCAAAATTATTGTTATAAAACACATACGCCTTTATTATAAGAGAAGCACTCCTGCTTTAATCAGTGCTTATTGTATTTTATTTGACACACGATTGCTAAACGATTAGTTATCTATCTGAAGCTTCTCCCGGCAACTCAGAAATGGGAGATATTTTGCTAGAGAGAGGCAGATAAACAGCAACAATCGACATCTGTCACCCTGAACTCAATAGAAGATAGAATAATAAATAAATATCAATATAGAAAATATGAAATGATGGCAGGCTACGTTTGGGTATTAAGAGTGAAATAGTAAAGATATTTTAATAATCTTTGCTAGCATTCAGAATATTTGAGAACATATAGCTTAATAAATAATCACAACTTTGAGTCAACAATAATATGTTCAATGAAAATGGTTCAAAGGCAGAGGGGCATGGCATATATTTTAGAATAATTAAAAATATATATTGTTTAAAATTTATCATCTCCTTTTTTTCAAAGAATAAGTTTTAGGCATCTAGATATATCACTTTGAGAAACAGCATTCTCTAGACTAGCTGGGTTGCTTAGATAAGAAGCTATTTGAATATTATGGGGCCACAAAAAGCATGATTTATATTCAAATAACTAATGTTATGATTTATTTCTTACATGCTGCATTAGAGGTTATATTGATGCATCAGTGAAAGCATTCTGAATATCATCTTACATCTAAGTTTCATTCTTATTTGAAAGTATTCTCAGAATCTTCAAATATTTGAAATAAAGCTTCCTATTTCAGCAAAAGAGCAAACTAAATTATTATGAAGGCAGTGTTTTAAAATGTACCTTTACTCTAAACATTATAATGATATAAATGATCCAATCCAATAAAAATTTTAGGCGTACGAAAATAAACATGAGTAAACAAAAATCCATTACTCAGCAAGATCTTCTATCCTTTTTTCCACTAGAGTTGGGGGCACATTAGAAACAATGACTTGCATATCCAGCTGATTGACCACAGAGACCAGAAGGAAGAAAAAATAAGAATTTATTTGGCTTTCACTCATTAAAACTTCTCTAATTAAAAATAACTTTTATTTGTTCTCTACCATGCAGACATTTGTAAATTTAGGAATAAATGATATTTTTGGTTATGCAATCTCCACTAGACATGGGGGCATGTTGAGATCGATAGAATTTTGTTGACTTAGAAATTATAAAACCTTAAACGACTTCTTTGTAGATTTTGTTTGTTTGTTTTCTTGGTTAATTACTAGGACATGAGAGAAGGTATTTTTGTTTGTTTTTGAATGTGTTCTTTAAGGACACTCAGAAGAATGAAAACACAGCCTTTAGAAGTTTTAAATATCATGAGATCACTTATTCAATGTGACTAGGAATCTGGGATATGACTACTTAGAATAATTCATTCCATGTAATCATCACAGACAGTCTGTAAGTCTGCATCAGCCAACTTTAGGTATGTGTAGAAAAAGAGATATATACATACAAGTTTACATATGGGCTAAAATAAATTTGGGCATCTGTTTATGAATTTGTCCTATTGATTTAATATTTACAGAATTCTATCTTTATGTAAAAAAAATGAAGAAAACTAAAAGCATTTATTCCCTGCTTACAATATATGCTTTACATTTTTTCCTCTATATTCTACAAGATTTAACTCATTTGATTCGAATAAATACCATATCACATAGTTATAATTATTATTCTAAGTTTACATAAGGAAACTGATAAAACAAAGAGACATTTAATAACTTGAACCCGATTAGCACAGGCTGTCTGACTCCAGAGAATATGCTCTTTACTATTGCTCGATATGGATATAAAAAAATGTAAAGTCAAATCATATACTGTCCTGCATGTAAATTACACACTATTAAAATTGTATAAAGGCATATACATCAAGACCATAAATGGAATATTCTATATTAAATATGTTTATCACCATATAGCTAAACATAGTTTATCCTAGGAGATGATTTTACGTTCACAAGTATTTTTGATATAGCTGCTCACAGATTCTCTATCAGGAGTCGCAAACTCAATGACTTCAGAGACCAAGAGATAACCTAAATAAGTGAAGTAGCCGAAAGTATGAAATGATAGGGATACATAGAAGTGAGCCTACGATTCGTGTGAAGAGCTCACCTACTAATTCATCTCTAGTGAATATTACCATGTGGTAAAACAGGTCCAGATTTGAAATATTTACAACTAATTAGAAATTTTTCAAACCATTGTACGAACTCAATAATTATGTTTTGCAGTCTATACTAAGCCAGGCATCTGTTCTACTACCACCTACGAGCAAATAGTTAACAATGTCTGTTACAACCCTGCATCCCTAATTCATTACAGGTCTCTGGAACTAAATGATTAAATTTTCCTTAAACATGTAGATGAATCTTGATAGTGTCTTCACAAAAAATATAACTTCATTAGAAAAAGGTTTATCACAGTTTTTGTGTAACTTTCTTTTCTTATCCATCCTGAGTAAAACAAGAGAAAGAAGTTATACAGAAGGACTTTTGTTTTGTTTGTGTGTCTATTTTTCTTTTTAGTCATATAAACACATGCCCCAAATCTCTAAAATATGTGTGATACTTACAAAGCTGTTTTCTCCCTGCCATCCTCCCTTACTTCCTTCTTTTCCTCCCACTCTCCTTCTCTCTCTTTTCTTCCTGTCCTATCTTTTCTCCCTATATTTTAACATTGAATCAAGGAATGTAATAAAATGAAATAAGTGAAATGCACTGAACTGAACTGAACTGAACTGAACTGAACTGAACTGAACTGAACTGAACTGAAATGAAATGAAATGAAATGAAATTTCTCATTTCAAAAGCAAATGGCCTGAAACAAATAGTAGCCATGGAATGTTATCTCAACAAGAATAGATTCCTCAACCTCCTTTGTAGTTTGGTGGAACCATATGATGGAGTACTGAACAATGTAAAATAAGTGTAAAGGAAAAAATAATTATTCTTAAATCTGTGTGAACCTACCCTTTCTCTCTCAATCTCTATCTGAATAAAGAAGTCAATGAAAAGGGCAAAAACACAAGTTAAAGGAATTTGAGGCCCTGAACCTCTACATGTAGAAAAGCTGTCAAGAACATCACCCAACCATGTACAAGCTCATTGCTATATCCCGTGAGGGAAAAATCAAATGTGTTTGTTTAAACCGCTGAAATTTTGGCTTTTCTGTTATACCATCAGTCTATCATGGTAAACACTCATTTGCCATGCTGTTTGTCATGGATTTATTACACATGGAATTATTACACATAGCTATTGGAGTCTTACTAATTGTAGGACAATGAAAAACTAGAATGCTGGTTATATGTGGGTTCAGGGATTTAATAGAATTCCCCCTTGTATAAAAATATGTTCTGAGGTTTAAATGCTCATACACAAGTGAACTTTTGGAATGCAACCAATTCATGTGCTAGGGCTTCTATTTGGAAGCAAAATTTGGCCTAGCAGATATAAGAAACCCTATCGTTTGCCCTTGAGGAATGGTCAGCAATTTCCCAGAAAGATAAATTACATATTCAAAGGGAATTTCAAATTTGTTAATGAGCTTAGGGACTAAATTCTGACTGAATAAACAACATGATTAAGATTTAAGATCTTGTGGAATATATATAGATAGATAGATGTGATATATAAATATATATATATATATATACACACACACACATACATATCTATCTATCTACATACATATATATCTGTGTTAATCTTGCAATTTATCAAAAATATCTCCCAATTTTAATAACTTTTGAAAATATACTTTTGTATTACTAAGATATAAAAATTATGTATTTATAATTTTGATAAAAAAACAAAAGTCATACTGTAGTTAACCTGAAAAGTAGTTGTCTCATACTTACCTGCTAATAGTTGCCTTTAAAATTTTAAATCTTTTTAAAGCATTAATATATGATTTATGTAGAATGTACACATTTTTGACTATGGAAATGGAGAATAAGCTTTTACAGTTTAAATTTCGATTTTTCAGAGAAATCCAACATCCCTGAATTCTTCTATCATTATAGCAAAGATATTTAAATCTTTAAGATAACTAGATATCATTTGTGTTACTTTTCTAATATAGCCTCTTTGCAAATAGTTCCGGAAATATGCACAACAGTTTATTATACCAAGTATTAATAAAATTGATCTTATATAACAGAATTTTTAAATGGTTGGTATAATAAATGAACACATACCAGATATATAATTTAAAATTTTCTGGTCCCCAAAGTAAAAAAGATTTTAAAAATAGTGAAATTAATTCAACAACACATTTAACCTGATATATTAAATATATTATTATTCCATCAAGTATTCAATGTAAAATTATAAGGAAAAATTTTACATTTTTCATGCTAAAGCTTTGAAATCCTTGTGCATTTTATACTTCTAGTACATTGCAATGCAACTTAGCCACATTTTAAGTACTCAGTGGCAAATCTCTAACATATTGGACTCTCTGAAGATCCTCTGTAGCTCTAGAGACTCTCATCATCTTCTGCTTGGACTGATCACTGTCTTTTAACTGGTTTCTGGTACATCCCTGCTTTCCTTAAATAAAGAAGAGGTATTTCAATGGTCTTTTGAGATAAATGTGTATATTCTTTTTTGATACTATACCAAGACACTACCTTTGGAGAAGGAGCATTCTAGGTAGAGCCACTTCAAAATCTCTAAAGTGAGAGCATGTCTGGCTGTTTGAAAAACAATTTGACCAATACGATCTAGTTAGAATGACTTAGAAGAAAAGTAGAAAGTGAGGCCGTTGGAGGACAAATTATCAAGAGCTTCCCAGTCTTCTATAATGACTTGAAAATTTTTCTGAAAACATCAAAGTGACATTAGAAGGTTTTCAGCTCAGGAATAATAGGTCCTGAATTAAATTCGAATCACTTTGGGTGTTATATTAAAACTAGACTTTAGTGGAGCAAGAATGGAGACATTAGGGCAAGTTAACGAGTTTGTACAATGATATAGGCAAATATGATGTTGGTTTCAACCAAATTATAATAGCAGGAGTGTTAAAAAAAGGTGCAGATAACACATAGCTTTATGTCTATATTGATATCTATATTTATAACTATATCTAAATAACAAGAGTATTTACTAAGGGATTGAACGTGTGGTTTGGAAGAAAAAGGAATCAAAAAAAATTTAGCCAAAGAACTCAAAGATGAAGACTGAGAAGAAATAAACACTGAGGTAAGAAGTAAACAAGAGAGAGTGGTGGCCCAAAAGCCCAGTAAAGGTAACACTCAGTCAGTCACGTGTTTCTGATGGTTCAACTAAGATGAACTGGAATTACTAGTACGTTTATTAACAAGAAACGATTGATCATGTTGACATAAGCCATTTTAGATGAGTGTGGAGAGCAAAATTCTAATTAAAGAGGTTTAAGAGTGATTAGATGCTGAAAAATGAGAATCAATTCTAACAATTTTTTCTGGAAAGAGGAATAGAAACAGAGTGGTAGCTAGAAGTAGATGTAGGACAAGAGAGTTTTTTAAAATCATTTTTTGAAGATAGAAAAAAGAGCATGGTTATGGGAATACTCAAATAAAAGAAAGAGACTGATATCGATAATGTATAAAAGAAATGGGAGAGCTACTCAAACAATAGGTTAGAGCTGTTGAGCAAAGGGCTGGATCTGTTGCTCAGGTGGAGGTAATGGCTCCAGAAAAACACAAAGAGAATTCATCTAAAAGAACAGGAAACAAAACAAAGAATGCTGGTGTAAATTCTGGTAGCTGGATGGATTTAGTGATGGGAGTGATGAGATCACAGCAACAGTGGCCGCGAGTGAGTGAGAGTCAGATGGTGAGAATAAAGGCTGAATTCCAAGGAAGGAGGAAGGGTGTAGAAATAGCAGCGTGGTGCACTGAGAATCATACTTTGCCAGTAGGTAGTATAAAGACTGTGGCGAACCAATATGGAAAAGAACACAAAAGCCATTACTTGAGAAGGCAGCAGAAGTAATAACCTCAGGGGAGGTCCAGATTTGCATCATGCAAGGTTTTATCTAAATTAAAAATCTTATCTTCATCCACTCTTGCTAAAAATTTTTCCATAGTTTCCTGTTGCTTTTAGGAAAAAATTTCAATACTTTTAATATGACCTAAAGCTTTTGTATGAACCAGCTACTTCCATTTTCAGGCCTGTCTCTTATTTACTTTCCCTCTCTCACTCTTCCAGAATGGGTAAATATCTATTAGTTATTTAGATCTGCCATCGTTTCTCTTCCTTCTTGGGTCTGGCATATTTTGTTTCCTCTAGGTAAAAGTCTTATTTCTCTCCATATCATCCTTTTCGTGATTTAAAGGATTTCAGATCTTAGAAATAGTACTTTGCTGAGAAGTCTTTTTTGTACATATGTATTTTAATTTATAAATGTATAACATTATGATTTCTTTGAATTAATTTTTCTACATATATCTTGGATAAATTTAAAGGTATATTTTATAATTTACACACAATAGTTTATAGAGTTCAAATAAAAATCTCGTAAAATACAGGCGTATGTATATATAGTTATAGCTTGTTTATGTTTTTTATAGTATTTTAAATTCACTCAATGAGCTTATCAGCCTTAAATCATCACAATGTGTATACGTTAAATAATAGGAAGAGAAATAAATTATCTCACATAATGTTTACAGCTACTGATTTGATTGAAAATCTATGTCAATCATAACATCTTCTATGCCAAAAGGCCTAGACTGGCCTTTGATTATTCTATGCAGCTTTACTGTTATACATGAGAAAGTTCTGGTCTTCATTCCAATCACAATCATGGTGATTGGTCGTCGCCATTATCTAAAAAGAATAATATTTGATCATTGATGTCCGCATATGTGTGTGTGTGTGTGTGTGTGTGTGTGTGTGTGTGTATATATATATATATATATATATATATATATATATATATATATATACACACACATATAGGTTCAACTAGTCTAGAGAACTAAATGAAGGACGCTGTGAACGATAAAGGTTTAATAAGATGTAAAGAGCAAAAGAAAAATTACACTTGATTCTGTCTTTAAGTGACAGTTCCAATAATCAATATAATCTTTACTAGATTCATCAGAGAAAAGTCCAAATAATGATAGAGATTCTATAGGATAGATGCACTGGTATTGAATATTTTGAATACATATTAGTATCAAACCACCCTTGGGAATAATCCACCACTGAGCTTGTGTAGCCTGAGAAAAAGCAGACTAGAAAGGTGATGTTACTGACTGAAGCCAAATATAACAGTCAAGGCTCATCAAAATCATCAATGGGGATTTGGGTAAAACAAGACAAAAATCATCCATTGGGACATAAACCTGCTTCAAAATATTTCCTTTTGTTTTCTTAATTATGCAAGGCCTAAAAGTAATTTAAAAGTAATAAAAAGTCTTTTAACTTCTGCAGCACAACTCTGTAAAGCATTTTATAATTTGAAGTAGCTGCAGCCAACTGTTTTATTTTTATTTTTTAATTTTAATTAATTTCAAGTATAGAGTACATTAGTTAGACATCTGTATAGTTGGTAAAATGATCCCTCCAATTGCTCCCTCCCTCCCCTGACCCTCAACCTAGCCAATGTATTAATGCTAATTGCATTTCTTACGCTGTGCTTCCCAACCCTGTGACCATCCCTCAGCTACTAATTTGTATTTCTTTAACTCTTCACCCGCTTCTTCCAGTCCCACACGCCCCCCTCCCCTCTGTCCACCACCAAATTGTCCACTATATTTGTGAGTCTGATTTTGATTAGTTTGTTCTTTTTATTCCTTAAATTCAGCATATCAGCGAAATCATACAGTGTTTATCTTTCTCCGTCTGATTTAAATAACTTCTAGGTTGATGACAGCAATATCTTTTTCCATTACCTTCCTTTTCATATGTAGGGATCTTGTTTTCTTATCTTTTCAGCGACTCCATTCCTTGGTTGGAGCACTTAATTATTTTCCATTTAAGGTACTTATTGATAGGAATATAGTTGTTACCATTCTTTATTCCTGGTTTTGATACATGTTTTTCCCTCTTAAAGGAGTCCCTCTAACATTTCCTGTAATTCTGGCTTGCTGATGATAAATTCCTTTAGTTTATTTTTGTCTGGGAAGTTCTTTATCTGTCCTTCAACTCTAGATGATAGCTTTGCTGGATAAATTATTCTTGGTTGTATATCCTGGGTCCTCATCCTTTCCAATATTTTGTACCAAGCTCTTCTGTCCTGCATAGTTTCTCTTGAGAAATCAGCTGCCAGTCATGTGGGTATTCCCTTATATGTAATTATTAGTTTTTCTCGTGCAGCTTTCAAATTCTTTCTTTATATTTAACGTTTGGCATTTTAATTATGATGTCTCGTATGGCCTCTTTGGATCTCTGATTTTTGAAATCCTCTGAGATTCCATTTCCTTTATCAGGTTAGGGAAGTTTTCCACATTATTTCTAGAAACAGCTGTTCAACATCTTGATTTTCTTCACTTACACTGATCAGATGAATATTTGGAGCCTTAATAGGGTCCCATATCCTCCTTAAATCATCTTTATAGGCTTGGCATCTTTTTGTTTGCCATTCTGTTTGAGTGTCCTGATTGGCTTTCCTGTTCTCTAGACAAGGCTTGTGATCCTTTTCTTTATTCTCTTTGTTTATTCCTTCGTTTATTCCATTTAATATACTTCTTATCTCAGATAATGTGTTCTCCATTTCAGACTGGTTCCCTCTTATAATCTCCATCTCCATTTTTATCTCTTTGTTGGAGTTCTCTACATTTCCCAAAAGTTTATTGAGCATCTTTATAAACAGAGTTTTGAACTCTGCATGTGTTAGATTACTTGATTCCATTATATCTGGATCTCTGTTCTGTTCTGTTATATGGTTTTTGCTTCTTTGTCTTCCCATTTTGGCTGTCTTTCCATGTCTGTTTCTGTGTAATAAGCAAAGCTCCTAAGTCTCTCGGTCTTATTGGTGTGGATTTGTGAAGTAGGTGTCCAGAGTCAGTCCTGAGACGGAGTCAGCTGCAGGCCAAATTTAGCCCAAGCTTCTACCTCTCCAGGGCCACCTGTCAAGATTCAGCAAGCAATCTACAGATACTGTGTTTATAGTTGCCTCAAAAGGCCACACCAGAAACCGAGGCCAGCTGCCTCCAGTGTCAGACTAGGCGCTGCGCAGCAAGAAGCACTTGACTCGCTGAGTATGTATATACATGGATGTGGCTTGGGTGGGGCTTGAATTGAGGGCAGCGGGGTTTCAGGGAATCTTCTGGGCTGAGCGACCTCTGTTATTCAGTTTGATGACATCACAGCTATGGTGGCGCTGTGTCCAGCACACTGGTACGGGGAAGGGCTCAACAGAAAACAATGGATACTGCTGGCACTTCTATACCAAGCAAGTCTCGCTTCGGTCCTCACTCTGACAATATCTTCCTGCAAGTCTCTCATGCCCCTTGAGTGCAGCCGAACGAGCACAGGCACTCAGAGCAAGCATGTCTATCACCGTGAAAATCCACTCGCGGACGTGACCCCTTTAAGAGGCTTCTGCCGCTGCCACTACCGCTGTTGCTGTCACTGCCACAGCCTCCGTGTCAATCAGCCGCTCGGTATGGGGCAGTCGCAAGTCCTCGCCCCGTCTGAACTTCTGCCGTTGCAGGGTGATTTCTTGGATTTCTCTGTAGTTATATGGCTTATTCATCTATATCTCAGGCGAGTTTTCCTTGTTGCTACCCCTAGTTTCCCTCACAACTTTGGTTTGGTCGCCAGAGGGCTGAACAGAGCCTCTATCATCTATGCCATTTTTTTTTCTCAGCCAACTCTGTTTTAAAAATGAGATCCACAGATCAAAGAGAATTCCAATGCATATGACATTGCTATCATAATCATATATAAAAACATATGATGTATTTCCCAAATGGCAAAAAAAAAACAACAACCATAAAGCTTTATTTTTTATATCCTAAATAATAGCTATCAACTACCTGAACATAAATTAATCAGATATTATAGAAAACCTACATCAAATAAATTTAAATGTTCTATGAATTAAAAACACTGACCCCTGACTAGTATTGTATGTACTACCTTATCTGAAATTTTATCTATTTACAAGTATATCAGCTTTGGCACTTAGTCCCTTCCCATAGTCATCGGTTGCGATGACTTGAGTAGGACCTCCTCATAGCAGTTTTGATAAGTCCTGTATATGTTTCCACCACAAATATTTTTTTTCCCTCTTTAATTGGTGGTATCATGAGTCTGCATGCCAGGGCATTATAATTGCCAGTATCTTTATCAGTAGCCTATGAGGGGGAAAACATAGGTTATAAATAATCACGAAAAATTAACTTTTATTAAAGGACTTATTTGTTTGTAAGAGTGATGTTCCTTGTGTCATAATAACACACAAAAAATCTATTTTTTCTGGATATAATATAGATTTATAGACTTTATGTCCACAGTGTCTAATGGTTGGATGTCATTAGAATGATAATAACTACTGAATTAAAGGACATAGACACTAACAGAGTCCAGGCCATGAATCAAGTGTTTTGACTGGCATGTCAAATGGGTTCATCTCTGGCCTATGGTCTAAGTTGGTTCAAAGATGGGATTGATTGTTTACCTAAGCACTGTTTTGTGTATGAGCATAGTATATAATCGTGTGTGCATGTATGTGTGTTTACCTATCCTATTTCCTAAACACCGAAATAAACACATTTATATCTCAAATGACAATAAGACAAGTCAAAGTTCAGAGCTTTTAACCAGTAATCCCACATATGCAAAGAGATTCTAATGAGTTAATGCCATGTCATAATTCGAGAGGGTTAAAATACTAATCCAACTTCCTTTTTCATAATCTTCTATCCTGGTTAACCATATTTATTTCTGGTGGTAGGTGCTTATGACCTACATGTTAAGGTTTCTTAATATTTAGAATTTTAAAAAAGTAAATAGCTGCTTAATACAGGTTGCATGTCAGTGTGTGCATGTGTGTGTTTAATAAATCTGTAAGCATAATATATTAGGCTCGCTTTCTAGCTTCTATTTCAGGGAAACTTTTCAGAATGCCAATTTAAGAATTATTTCATACTAAAATATTTAAAAACAGAATTAATCTTCGTGAATTAATACAAAGCTATATATTCTCTACTCATGATATTAAACATGTAAATGTTATATTTTTATTACTATTTTCATTATCTGATTATTCTTCGTTTAACCAGTGACATTAGTATTAAATATCATGCATCAAGCATTTATATTTTGCCATTACATTACCAAAAGTCCATCTATGGCCATGCCACCCTCAACGTGCCAGATCTTTTCAGATCTCGGAAGCAAAGCAGGGTTGGGCCTGGTTAGTACTTGGATGGGAGACCACCTAGGAATACCAAGTGCTGTAGATGTTAAAAAAAATAAAAAAATAAAAATAAAAATAAAAACAATACCAAAAAGTCTATAAAACTAATCACTTTTAATAAAATAAAATCTCTCAGAGGAATATATTATTCTAATTATATATATATTAGAGCTGTCCAATAGAACTTTCTACAATGATGGAAATGCTCTAAATATGTTCTGTCCAATACACTAGCCACTAGACACATTTGACTATTGAACACTTGAAAGGAGGCTATTGCGACTAAGTAACTGAAATTTTAGTTTAGTTTAATTTTAATTAAATTTCAATAGCCAAAGGTGACACAGTAAGTGGTTAAGTTGGAATATAATAATGATAATAATAGTAAATAATATAAATGTCTGTTAAGACACAGCATGAGCCTGACTCTCTACCTTCAAATTTGATATATGTGCTTAACCTGTTAGACAAGGTCACTTAAAAAACCCAGACATTTCATTTCAAGATAAGAGTATTCCTTGATTTTTCTAAGGAGTTAAAATTCTCAGCTTCAGAATAGGACAAGCTCTGACTACCACCAGCTCATCTCTTTAGATGATCTGGATGTCTTACATAACGACAGAGCTGAGTTTTGGCATTAGAGGAATGGTAATTAGATTTCAACATTAGGTCCCATTATGACTTAAAGAGAACAAAAAAAGAACAAAGAAAAAATAGTTATCAAAGATTTTCTTTTTAAGTTTTGCACTTCAGAGTTTTGATTCATTTAATAAAGGACAGCATAAGAAATAAAAAAGCACGTTTCCAACTAAAGTTAAAATCAGAGTTTGAATCAAGTAATCAAAGACATTTCTTTTACATTACTATGAGCAAATTTGGGACTAATGCCAACTCACTTAAAGATTTGCTTCAACACTGTCCTTTAACTTGTGATTAACACACGCATTTCTCCTAAAATAAATTTTTTATTGTTAATGCAAAATTTACTGAGGTATAACAAACACACACCACGAAATGCAAAAATCTTAAGTGTACATCTCAATAAAATTTTGAAAACTAGACACATCCATGAGACTAGCATCTGCATCAAGAATTACATTACCAGCATCCCAGAATGTCTTTCATGCCCTTCTAGTCATACCCAGCTCCCCGAGGAAACCACTATCCTAATTTCTATTGTTATAGATTAGTTATGAGTATTTTTAAAATTCATATTGTTGGGGTCCTAATATATGTTCTGTTTTCTGTCTAACTTCTTTTACTCAATTTTGTGTCGTGAGATTCTAATCTTTTATATTTGAAAATAGACCTGGTAACACAACACAATCACATTTAGAAAAGAAAAGGCAGTTAAATAGAATCATTGTGATTGTTTGGTACATTAAGCTTCTTTGCACAGTTCTTATTTCTTAACTTACGATTTCAATAAATGAGTAATTTCACTTTATAGTATCGCTAATTTATTAAATTATGATAACCACAAAATCGCCATATTTTACTGTAACAGATTAAGGTGCTCTTTTAAACATACCTTTCCTGAAACAGAAATCATTTGATGTCAAAGTTTGGGTATCGAATTAATAATTATAACTCAGGAACATCTATTTTCTTTTAGAGTTTTTCATAGTGCATTTGGAGTGAATTATCAAAAATGAGATAGAGGATTTTTAAAAAATCATGTTTACTGGACTTTTTTTATTCAAAAATATAAAACTCGAACTGTTGTTAGTAATGATTCCACTTTAAATTTCTATTTGAAGGGGGCTTAATCCTCTTTGAAATCTCGAAGCTCTCATTTCAGAAAACACTTCTTGAGCATGGTTGACAGAATTATCAGCATTCTGTCAAATCTCCCTGCTCTCTCCCAAGTATATATAGTGGAATACTAGTAAGTTAAACAGTGAATGATAAAAATTCTAATAGGTACTATACTTTTAGCATTTTCAAGTTTAACGTTGAGTCTATTCCATGTTTAATGAACAATGGATTTAAGACAGAAACCTATATATATGATGTGACTTATACATGTTGCATATGTGTATTATAATCATACACAGTTAACAATGTTCCTTTCATAAATCAATTACAATACATGATTCATTGAAATACAGTCCAAGTCACAAAAAATACTGACAACAAAATTAAGAACACAATTTTAAATCTGGTTCAAGATGTGAACCAGGTAAGGGAGTTTCAGCACAGAGTGTCTTATATCTATTTGCTTCCTACTTTTAATACCTGTAAATTTACTTGTTTGTATTTTGTATTGTGTTTTTGAAAGAGGTGGACTCAAAAGTCAAGTAGATTTTTAAAAGAAGTCACTTAGAGTTTTAGATTTCCTTATAAAATGAGAAGAATACTGATCAACAAATATTATTTATTATGATATTATATGGTCAAGTGCAGTCATAATTACCTAAATGTTATTATAACATTTAAAATAATATTTTCCACACATTTACCAATAAATGTGCAAATTTAAGCACAAAACCAATTAAAACTCTTATTACTTCAGACATATTATCATAAGATTGTAACTCCCTTAATATAATACATTAATCATCTTTTTTTTCTTATTCAGCTCAAGATGCATGTACATTGCTCTCCTGATATATATATTTATATATTTATATATATATTTTTTATATTTATATTTATATATATACATTTTTTTCCTGCTCTCTCCTTATTGCTTCCTGGTCACTTTTGAATCAACCATGCACAACCTCTCTCTCAATTGAAATCCATATATTTATATGTAGTATACATTTTACCCTTCCTTGTTGCTGAATATAATGAGGCTCTAGGTATCTAGTTCTTAGTCTACCTTTTTAACTTCACCTGCTTTTTGTATGAATATCAGTGTTTATGTAGATGACACACCCACTCACCCATTTCAAATTCCTAGGCATGAAAAACCTTCAATCTTTGAACTGACTGACTGCATCAATTTAATTCTACACTCTAGCCTTTTGGTTTATGGAGATATTATTCCTAAGAAAACACTCCAGCTCTGGAAGCATAAACTTTAATGAATAAATTTTGGACCACAACTTCCCATTGCTTTCTTATTCAGTTAAGATCACTTTGATACTAACGGTGAGTTTTTAGTTCCAAAATAACTTCTCTGCTCTCACTACTTCAGGGCTTATGTCCCTTCCCTCTCCATCATAGATTTCACAGTCACCAAGTTCTCATTTTTTTTCTACGTCCACACCTGGAACTTCCTCTTCTTGAATCCATTTAACCACCAACATACTCTTGGGTGACGGAAGAGTAATGAAAGAAATTAAATAATCAGGCAGACTAATGCTACTATAAGTCCATGATCTCTGAGTGCAACTGTGCTTGTATTTATTTGGAAAAATGGTGTCCTATGTCTTTTGTCTTGCTCCAAAAGTTCACCCTTTTCTTCGAATTGCATATTTATTCAGTCTCCTCCAGTGAAGTTGTAATTCACACAAAAATTGAGGATATCAGCGTGAAACAGCTCAACTTCACAGTCTATAAGTACAAAAGTACATATATCTGTACTCTTTGTCTTTCTTAAAATCTCAGAGGAACAAACTGACTCTTCTGTTCTGAAGGTCCTTATGCCTTCATCTAAATCTCTCCCATATCTTCCATGTTTAATGCTTCATCAGCTCTATCTGTCTCTGTACTTCCAATCTTTTCCTCTACAAACTGTAAGACATCTTTCTCTCATTAAAACAGAACTAAACTTTTCTTTTACTCTATAACAACTTCTGACACTAAATCCACAATTTTCTTATCTATTTTTCACAGTTATATTCCTCAGAAAATATTCCTACAATTGTTGCCTCCAATTTTTCACTTCCCAATCATCCCTTAACTGTAGCTGGAATCCTGCCTCTATTGTTCCACTGAATCTGTTAATGCCAATGACTGTGGTCGGCTGAATCTCAGATCAATTATCAGTCCAGTGCTCTTTAAAACACAAAGTCCATTTGCATTGTTTGTAGGATGTTATTGCTGATGCTGCAAGCTAGCATATATGGAACACTTACAGTTTTCTAGGTGTTATGTAAATATATACATTATTGTATAACAACCTTTCATTGAGTAAATTTTATTATTATTTTATAGGTGAAGAAATGAAGACACAGAGAGATTTTGCCCATAATTTGCCCATAATCACACAGATAGTTGATAGCACAGCTGGCTAGGTCTCACTCTAAAACCACTACATTGAATGTATCAAACTAAGTACCAGAACTAAAATCTTAATGAAAACAACAGTAAATACTAGATAACATGTCTTAAAAACTCTTCCCAGAAATATCAAGGGGGTAGAAAGACAATAATAAATAGCCAGGTCAAAAACTAAGTGAAGGTAAAAATACAAAAACCTTAGTGATGATGGCTTTCACTTAGAGATTTTTCACTGATCTAAGTCAACTTAAAATTTGATTTATGAGGCCTTGAGTGTCTCAGAGAACAGGAGGCAAGACACAAGGCTTACTCATGGAAATGAGTCTAAAAATGTTTCCATTCCCAGAATACAAAATTCTCACTCTGAGGGTGAATGAAAAATCCATCTTCCTTTCCAACCACGACTGCCACAACTACTCCAAAACTGCAAAGAATATTGTCTAGCTTAACCCTTGATTTTGAGTGTAGTGGAGAAAAACTGTCCTTGAGAATTCATAACCAAACACAAGCTCTCATTAGAGTTTGTATCCTTTATTCACATACCACCAATTTGTTCAACTCAGAGAGAAACCATAATATTTTGAATTTGTAAATCTAATAGTCCTAAACTCTACCTAAATGAACAGAAACAACACAATTGAGAATTTGAGAAAAGTGATTGTTGACTGATAATGGCCTAACACCCTCACAGAAGCATATTTTTTCATCTTTATTAAACTATTTGCTCATATTTACATTGTACAATTCAATGAGTATTTTTTTCAATTATAGTTGGCATACAATAATATACCACTTTCAGTTGTATAGCAGTGACAAGAGACCCACATAATTTGCAGTGATCACCCCACTGAATCTAGTACACTTTCCCCCTTACATATTTATTACCTTATTAACCATCTTCCCCATGCTACACTCTACATCTCCATGTCTATTCTACAACTATCTTGTACCTCTTAATCCCTTTGCCTTTTTTCGTCCTCTCCAACACCCTCCCATCTAGTATCCCTCTAAATATTCTCTGTATCTATGAGTTTATTTCCTTTTATTGTTGTTGTTGTTGTTGTTTTCTCCTTTAGATTCCACATGTATGTGAAGTCATGCGATATTTGTCTTTCTCTATCTGACCCATTTCATTCAGCACAATACCCTCTAGATCCATCAAGACCATGTCTTTTTCCATCACCCTCCTTTTAGTCTGTGTGTTTCTTTTAATCCGAAGTGAGTCTCTTGTAGGCAGCATACATAGGTGGCTCATTTTCTTATCCATTCAGCCACTCTACCTTTGGTTGGAGTACTTAATTTTTTTCCATTTGAGGTACTTGTTGATAGACATGTAGTTGTTACCATTCTTTATTCTTGCTTTTGATACATGTTTTTCTTCTTAAAGTAGTCTCTCCACCATTTTCTGTAATACTGGCTTGGTGGTGATAAATTCCTTTAGCTTCTTTCTGTCTGGGAAGCTCTTTATCTGTCCTTCAACTCTGAATAACAGTTTTGCTGGATAAAGAATTCTTAGTTGTAGATCCTGGGTTTTCATCACATCGAATATTTTGTGTCAAGCCCTTCTGTCCTGCATAGGTTCTCTTGAGAAATCAGCTGTCAGTCTCATGAGTGCTCCCTTGTAGGTAACTAAAAGGCTTTTCTCTTGCTCCTTTTAAGATTCTCTCTTTATATTCAACCTTTGGCATTTTAATTATGATGTGTCTTGCTGTGGGCCTCTTTGGGTTCCTGGGTTTGGGGACTCTCTGAGTTTCCTGGGGTTGCATGTCTATTTCCTTCACCAGGTTAGGGAAGTTTTCTATTGTTATTTTTTAAATAGCTCTTCAACATCTTGTTTTCCTTCAGGTACCCCTATAACATGGATATTTTAGCGTCCCATGGAATTATTGTTATAGTCTTCTTGCCATTCAGGCTCAGTGTCCTTGGCTTTCCCATCCTCTATATAGGTCATTTGATCCTCTTCTTTATTCACTTTGATTATTCCATTTAATATACTTCTCATCTCAGATAATGTGTTCTTCATTTCTAACTGGTTCCATTTTATAATTTCCATTTCCATTTTTATGTTTTTTTTTAATCTCTTTGTTGAAGTTCTCACTGAATTCATGTACACTTTCTATAAGTTCATTGAGCATCTTTATAACCAGTGTTTTGAACTCTGCATCTGTTAGATTGCTTGACTCCATTATTTCTGGATCCCTGTTCTGTTCTCTCATGTGGTTTCTGCTTCTCTGTCTTCCCATTTTGGCTGCCTTTCTGTGTCTGTTTCTATGTACTAAGGAGAGCTCTGAAGTCTCCCAGTCTTATTAGTGTGGCTTTGTGTGGTAAGTGTCCAGTGGCACAGACCTGAGAGGGGTTCAGCTGCAGGCCAAATTTAGCCCCAGCCTGTGCCCCTCTGGGGCCACCTGTTAAGATTCAGCAAGAAATCCACAGATGCTATGATTATACTTGCCTCAAAAGGCCACACCAGAAATCAAAGCCAACTGCCACCAGTGTGAGTGCAGGTGCTGCTCAGCAAGGGGCACCTGATTAAGCAAGGACACACCTGGATGTGGCGTAGATAAGGCCGTGAGTTGGGGCAGGCAGGGTTTCAGGGAATCCTCTGGGCAGAGTGACCTCTGTTATCAAGTTTTATGACATCTTGGCTATAGCGGAGCTGAGTCCACACACTGGGAGGCGGGAGGAGTCACCAGAAAAACGATGGATATCGCTGGCACTTTTGTTTGAGAGAGAGCCTCGCCTCCCTCCAGCCTTCACTCTGACAACTCGGTGTCCCCCTGTAAGTAGCTGGTGCCTTTCCAAGCTGCCGACCAGGTACTAGTGGTCAGAGTCAGTGAGTCTGTTAGCACAAAAGTCCACTCGTGGACGCAGTCTACATAAGAGGCGTTTGTAGCTGTTGCTGCTACTGCTGCAGCCTCTGTCCCACTCAGCCGCTCAGGACCAGGCAGCCTCACATCCTCGCCCCATCCTGCCTTCTGCCATTGCAGACCGATATCTTATATTTCTCTCTAGTTGTATGGCTTGTTCATCTAGACCTCAGATGATTTTTCCTTGCTGTTTGCTACTTGTTTTTGTCACAAATTTGATTTGGTTGCCAGAGGGATGAACAGACCTCTATCATCTATGCTATTTTCCACCCTGCAAGCACCTTTTCAAAGAAGCTTCCTCCAATTTATGACTCAAATAATTCTGGCTTATAAGTTCCAAGAAAGATAAAAAGTAAGAATAAAATAATTCTCATAATGAACAAGAAACAAACTATCATGAAAAAGCACCTGTCGCAACAAAAACAACAAAAGGCAGTCTTTCCCACAAAGGCTTTAGATATTTGAATTAGCAGATAAGGAGATAAAACAAAAATGTTCAATATATTTTAATAAATAAAAAGTTCTTAAAAATATGAATGAAGAGACATGAATAAAAAGTATCTTCTAGAAACAAAAAGTATATATCAGCAACAACAACAACAACAAACAAAAACTCTAAATAAAAAATGGGCAGAAGCCCTGGAAAGATACTGCTCCAAAGAGGAAATACAGATAGCTAACAGACATAAGCAAAGATGCTCAAAGTCGCTAATCATTAGGGAAATGAAAAATTAAAACCACAATGAGATATCACCTCACACCTGTCAGAGTGGCTATCATCAATAAATAAAAAAATATCAAGTGTTGGCAATGATGTGGAGAAAAGGGAACCTTCATATATTGTTGGTACAGCTGCCATGGAAAACAGTATGGAAGTTTCTCAAA
The DNA here is from genome assembly GCF_902729225.1 of Pteropus medius. Lineage (NCBI taxonomy): Eukaryota > Metazoa > Chordata > Mammalia > Chiroptera > Pteropodidae > Pteropus > Pteropus medius. The sequence goes on from NW_024347671.1 coordinate 247,616, forward strand.
AAATTAAATACTGCTGGGTATTTATCCAAAGAAAACCAAAATAATAATTCATAAAGATCTATGCACTCCAATATTCATGGCAGCACGATTTAGAATAGCAAAAATGTAAAAGTAACCTAAATGCCCATCAACAGATGATTGGATAAAGAAATTATTGTTCATATATACAATGGAATATTCCTCAGCCATTAAGAAAAATGAAATCCTACCATTTGCAATGACACGGTTGGACCTAGACGTTATTATGCTGAGTAAAATAAGTCAGACAGAGAAAGATAAATATCATGTGATTTCACATATATGTGGTATCTAAGAGACAAAAAAGAACAAACTAATCAAAAACAGACTCACAAACATAGTGGACAATTTGGTGATGGACAGAGGGGAGGGGTGTCAGGGGACTGGGTGGATGGGGTGAAGGGTTAAAGAAGTACAAATTAGTAGTTGATAGTTGGGCAGGAGGATGGGGAGCATGGCCAAGGAAATAAAGATAGCATCAATATAATGGGTAAGTGGAGGACCAAGGGAGGGTGGGGGCAACTGGGGCGATACTTTTTCTGAACATATAGATGTCTAACTAATGTCCTGTATACTTAAATTTAATTTAAATAAATTATATATATATATAAAATTAAAATTAAAAATTCAGAGATGAAGTTGTTAGCAGATTAGGCAGAACTGAGGAGAGGATTAGTGAACTAAATAACAGGGCACAAGAAATGATCTAGAATGCTTTACAGTTACAAAGATAAAAAAAATCTAAAAGCAATGTTAGACAGAATTGCAAGTGAGAACATTTAGCCAACTTCTAATCAGAGTTTCAAAGAGAGGGGAGAATGGAACATAATTTTCCAAAACTAATAAAAGACAGCTATCCACAGATTCAAGCCCAATAAACTATAAACAGCATAAATAACAAGTAATGAATACCAGGAACCCACACATCATGTAGAAACTGCAGAAAAACCCCTGCACACCCCAAAAGTGGAGTCTTAGAAGTAGTAGACTGACAGTTGACTTCTTAACAGCAACATTAAGTGATAGATGTGAGAAAAATAAAATCTTCAAAGAAAAGAGAGAAAATAACTGTGCATTTAAAATTCTAGCCCTAATGAAAATATCTTTCAGGAACAAGAGCAAAATTAACACTTTGTCAATGTCTGAAAGAGTTTGACATGAAAAGATACCATGGAAAGTTCTAAATTGTGTACTTCAAGTGAAAGGAATGTGATTCCAGATGGAAGGTCTAAGATTTAAGAGGAAATGGAAAGGCAAAGAAAGTGTTAAATATGTGAATAACTGTAGAGCATGAACTCTTCAGCAAATAATTAAATCATTACGTGTGGTTAAAAAAATAAAATCAACCACAATGATATATAAATTGAAATGGGAATGACTGTGGTTAATATCCTAAGACTAAATAATAATGTTCAAGATGGAGGGGACATTGATTTTTTTAGGTATGTGTTGTGTTAAAATTTCTACGTTACCCTTACTTAATAAAATAGAGTATATTATGTCTCAAATATAACCGGGATACATGTAGTGTTAAAAAAATTTTTATCCCCAATAAGATTTTAAAAGAAAAAAAAATGTAGGGAAAAAAAGGACGATGGAAAACTAAAATGAACTGTTAGGGAGTAAAATTTATATCTGTAACAACAACAATGTAGTTCAATCTTTAGAACAAACAAGGTTAATCACACTGGATAGAATACATTCTACTGTATAAAAGTAGGAAAGTGATTGAAAACATAATTCAAAGTTTATTTACAGTTTAATGTATTTCTAGGTAGAATTTTACCTTACTGTTTCTTTTCAGGGTGTGGGGGAAGAGGAGAAAAACCAATATTCAAACATTTTAACAATATTGGAAGTTAGGCCTGATACATTCTGTGTGGCTAAGAAGAACCAGTTTGAAAGGAAACTCCTTGCCTAAAATGTCATTAGTCAAGCATGAATAAAGCAGAACAGCCATGTGATATTTTAAAAAATAAATTACCGTCAATCTAGCCTGTACTATTTCCTTCAAAACTGGAGAAAATTCATAGAGATAGTGTGTGAACAGGAAAAGTTAATAAAAATTATAAATCTATTCTATCACTTTTTAGATGAACGTAAAGGGATATCTCACAAGCTTGGTTAAATTCATGCCTAACAATCACAGCTGATGTATAACGGAAACTCTAAATGGATCAAGTTTAATAAATACTCAATGTCATTTTACTGATTTCATCAGCTTCTATATAATCAAAATTTTATAATGGGTTTCTGATAGTCATTATTACCTGGAAGAGCTGACTGTGGAAGATTCGATTCACTGACTTTTGCTTCTCTTAGTGAGCAAAATCATCAAAGTCACGTTTAGAGGTGTATTAAAAGAGAGTCAGAAATGCCTAATACAATTATACTTCCTGTAATTATATATATGTATATATATATATATGTATTATATATATATGTATATATATATTTTTTAATAAATGTATATATATATTTTAATAAAAGCTAAGATGCTGGATACCATTTATGCATTTCTAAGACCTCTTCTTGAAATTTTAATACACACAGGTGCCCAACATTAAGAGCAAATCACCAAATAATTGCCTCTATCATACAAGAGAATAGGTGAGCTCATTCATTTTTAGCAGCCAAGATAACTATTCCCTTCTGTTGTGTAAATGAACACTATGCATGCAGAAATATTAGGAGAATAATTAGTGATATTCTAAGAAGCTCCGAAGCCCATTAAAGTCTAATAATGCTAACTGTAACGCTAGCTTCTCAATTAGACCCCATTTTAACATTTAACAGCACTAAAAGCTGACTTTTTTAAAGAATGTAGTGTAAGTATCTTCAAATGTTGGGGTGAAAATACTCAAATCTCACAATTTCACCAACAAATGTCAATATTTCAAACTGCGCTTACAAGAGGCAAAAAGAATAGAGCTTTTGTTTCTTAAACTACCTTAAGTTAGCTTTTCTTTTTAGAGACTACAAAGAAATCTTCACTTTAGAGCCCTTAAAGACAATATATACAAAATATAATAAAATATAAATGAGGAAAATATCAGGTATATTGATCTATTTATAAGGCTATTCGAGATTTGTGCAAAAAATAAAGAGGAAAGAAATCAGTTAAATAAGAAAGCTTAGCGTTTGATTTTTTCATAAGAACATCCAAAAAGGTACCACAGTACAATGTTAATAATGTCAATATGTCCTTTAGTATTTGTATAGTTAAGTAAAAATTGATGTAATTCAGAAATAGTTTAATCAGCAAAATACAAGTTTGCATAGAAACAACATTTTAATAATGCTATGTAGCGACATACAACATAGTTTGAATTATAAAGACCTTTATAAGGGTTTTAGTATTATTTTATTATAGTTAGAATTTGCCAGAATTGAGAGTTTGTTAGAACTAAGTTCACTCTTAATTTAAAGAGTGGTGCCAAATATCATGGGATAATATCAATTTAAAAATAAAAGAAAGAAACTGAAGAAAGAAAATGTTTCTTTTAATATTTTCTAAAGTTATACACTGACATATTCTATATTAAAGAAGGCATGAGAGTTCAAAATAAGAAAAACTTGCATTATATAATAATTGACACATTTTTTTTAAATTTATTTTTTTACCTATAAAATATTTTGGAAAATAAATATTATTACCTCAAAAAATAATTGTTTTGTTCTTTCTTCATTATTGCTGATATAATGACTAATCAAGTATTTCTCAATGATGCTTTAAGATGAACTCTGAAATTATTTGTTTGAACTTTCATCCATGTGGAAAAGATACAAATTGGGCTCTATTCGATAGAAATAGTGACAAAACACATGGATAATTTGAGCCCTTTTGAATTTGAAGAGAAAAATGGTTTTCGATGTTGATTTTGAATAAACAAAATGTTATAGATTTTTACTAGATGCTTACTTATTATTAAAATGTTTAAGAAATTTATAATTTGAAATAATTTTATAGTTATAAATCCTAAATCCTTCAGCATTCAAAGCAAATTATATGTCACTCTCATTATTTTTAACTCTCTTCTTATTTACATTACATTTGATCGATACAACCCAAATTTAGGGATTTTTTTCCTCAGCTCCAACCCTCTCATCTCTCTTCTGGCTCCCATCCTTATTTCTCTTTTTGTATTTCCTTTTCCTGATAAGGGCATCAGCATCTATGGATAGAACTGGGCTAAATATACTCTTCAACTATTTTATTCACCCCTTATTCCCTATTTCCAGTTCATTAGCAAGCCTTCTGCAGCCTATCACTGCAATATTTCTCATTTCAGTGACTATCAATCAAGCTGATGCTGCCCAATTTCGGGCTCTCATGTCTCATTTTTTTACTCCAGCAATAGTTTAAAAATGACTCATACCTTCCTCCCACCAGAAGATGGATGTTAAGACAAGTCCATTAAGGATTCTCACTGGGATCCCAGGTTACCATTCCAACATCTTGCCCTGTATTTACTGTTTCCCCAAACCACATTATCTAGTTTGTTTTTTTTTCTGAACAATCTATGTTCTTTCATGATTTCAATCTTTACACAGATGGATTCTTCTACCTCAAAATGTTCCTTGTCTGTTGGCCAAACGATGTCCACTCCTGAACTACACTACGATACTCGAACGTGTGTGTTCACACACACACACACACACACACACACACCACACACACTGAATATGAATAATACTGAATAAAGAAATCAAACCTCAGATTAAAGTACTACTTTCTAAAAGTTGGCCTGATTCCTCTAGGGAGTGCTGCTTCCACCTACATGTTCTCCATAGCATATTTTCCATATTTTTTACTATTGCATTTACCTTGGCTTATTATAATATTTATCTGTCTCAATTACACACAAAATTTGTTCCTGATCTTTTTTTTTTTCTACAGTAGTATCATGCCCACTAAATGGTCAATAGCGATTGGCTTGAATTTAGCAGAAGAAATATCGGAGATAAATATTTAGAAATAACAGATGTGAGATTGGTTCTAACCACTATTAGCTATATGAGCTTAAGAAAATAACTCTCTAGGGCTTAGTTTCTTAAGTGTAAAGTGAGGAAAATAGGACATGCTGAATAGGACGGCTGGGAAAATGCAGTGCTTGGCACAAATGAAGCAGTCAAGATTAACTATTGCTGTAACTGTACTATTGCCATCTCTATGAGGAGGTTGCAGCCATTTACTTATCAGGTATTGCACGTTTAAAGACATATCACTTTCTACCTTTTACACTTTACTCTAATTCATTGCGAGCAGGACTATTTTCTAATTCATCTTCATATCTCATAATCCTAAGTGTCCAGTGCCTGCATATAAAATGTAGCTAGGAAATATTTGTTGAAAGAATCAATCTGCCATTCAGAAAGTATATTTATTAATGTCTCTTCAGTGAATGCTATACTTTCTTTTTTACTGATAGCAAAGTGGAAGTAGCTAAATTTTTGTTGTATTACTGAAATAAGATGCTTATCAGAGACTAAACTAGTCATTTTGAAATATTTTATTGAGAAACTGCTAGAATATTTAAGGTTACAAATCACATTGTTATTATGTATATTACATATAATGAAGACCGCACAGTTTATAATTATTAACTAGTATTTTAGAATTACATATGGCCAAGGATTTAACCATAGGCCCAAAACTTAAAATACAATCTAATTTTAATATATTTAACTGAACAGGGTATTTGACCTGAGATAAACTGATTAAATAGTTTAAGAACACAGATTTATGAAGCAGGGTTAACCTTATATTCATTTATAATTTTAATTATTGTTCATTTTCTCATCTTTTAAAATTTTTATCACTTGGTTAATCTGTAATTGACAAGAAAAATCTTTTTAAAAATTATTTATTATTATTTATGCCTACAACACCTGCTTCCCTAGGTTGTCTCCCATTCAAGTACTAACCAGGCTCGACCTTGCTTAGCTTCCGAGATCAGACATCAGGCTTGTTGAGGATGGCAGGGCCATAGACCATGAACCATGGCTCCACTGGGGCGTGAAACCAGGACCTTCTGTGTGAAAAGCAGACATGCTAACCACTACACTATGGAAGTACATCCAGAAACATCTTTTCAAAAAATAAAAATTTAAATTTAAAGTAAAATATATAACATTAAAAAAATCCCTTTGAACATAAACTTAAAACTTTGCTTTTACACCCATTATTAGAGGATTTACCTCAGTGTTCCTTTCGTCTATCGATGAATCTGTTCCACCTTGCTCCATAAAGAGATTTGTGTATCTTTTCATTTAAACATCCTCAAATATATTTTTACAACTTTTAGTAGACTATTCATGTTAGAAAATATACAAACATTTTTCATTATTACAAAAATGTCAGAGTATGAATAATGTATAAGAAGCTTACTTATCCCTTAATTTCTAAGTTTAATAGAAAATCAGGGGAAATGAATAGTGGGGTTTTTGCAAATTAATCTGAATGTTGAAATCGCTAAGCAGTCTTTCTGATAATTCTTCTTGGTCTATCTAATGTGAGATTAACAAGCACAAACAAAGAGCTTTACTACAAATCACACAAACAGAAAACTTTTATCATGCTCTATTAAAAAAAAAAAAGCATGCCAAAGGAAAATAGAATTCAATTTATAAACTCTTTACTTTTGAAAATAGAGAACTTTCAAATCTATATTAAACACAAAATGTTACAATGAAGCTAATGCGCCATTTCATTAAGGGTTTTCATCATAAATAAATGTTATATCATGTTAAATGAGAATTTGACACCAAAGACAAGTGAAGTAAAAACACAAATAAATGTATGAGACTATATCAAACTAAAAACTGTCTGCACAACAAAGGAAACCATCAACAAAACAAGAAGGCAACTGAGAAATGGGAGAGATTTGTAAATAACACCTCTGATAAGAAGTTAATATCTAAAATGTATAAAAAACTTATACAACTCAACAACAATAAAAACAAACAATCCATTTAAAAAATGGGCAGATGACCTGAACAGATATGTCTCCCACGAAAACATACAAAGGGCTAACAGATATGCAAAAGAATGCTCCACTTTATGAGCCATTAGGGAAATGCCAATCAAAACCACAATAAGATATCACCTCACATAAGTAAGAATGGCTATTATCAACAAGACCTGATCCTCTTTATCCTTATGTACCTCATCCCCTGCCCCCTTTCCATCCGATAACCACTAGAATGGCTATTACCTACACCATCTGATAACCACTAGAATGGCTATTACCAACAAGACAAGTAATAACAAGTATTGGTAAGATTGTGAGGAAAAAGGAACCCTCATACATTCACGAGGGGAATGTAAATTGGTACAACCACTATGAAAAACAGTATAGAGTTTCCTCAAAAAGTTAAGAATCGAATCATCATATGGCTCAGCTTGCCTTCCTCTTGGTATCTACCTCCCAAATTGATAAACCTTTAAGCATAAAGATATATGCACCCAAATGTTCAGTGCAGCACTATTCATGGAGGCCAAGATATGGAAACAACTGAAGTGCCCTTCGATAGATGATTGGCTAAAGAAGATGCGGTACATATAGACAACGGAATATTATTCAGCCATAAGAAGGGATGAAATACTGCCATTGGTGACGACATGGATGAATCTTGAGATGATCATGCTAAGAGAAATAAGTCAGATGGAAAAAGTTGAGAAACATATGAGTTCACTTGTATGTGGGATATAAAACTGAAAGCAACAAATGAACAAGTCAAACAAACAAAACCCGATAGACACAGACAACAGTTTAGTGGTTACCGGAGAGAAAGGGGGGTGGTAGGACATAGAAAAGGGTAAAGGGGGTCAAAGATATGGTGACAAAGAAAAATTTGACTTTGGGTGGTGAATAAACAATGCAATGTACAGACGATGTATTATTGAATTGTACACTTGAAAACTATATAATTAGTTAACCAATGTCTCCCAATAAATTAAAAACCAGAAAACTATGCTATGAAGCAGGGTAGTCGACATTGCAATTCCATCTTGAGATAATATGGAAAAATATTACTATTCACTACTGATGATTTTTAGAGATGTTTTTATTTTTTAAGAATCATATATGGAATAATAATAATTTATGAATCTATGGTTGCAAAATTATTAAAACATTTTGGCTTTTCCTTTAAAATTTTTCTAAATCATTTCTAATTATTCTCTCTTTGTGTTACTTGTATGGACAAAAAGTTGTAACAATTTAAATGGTCAATAGTCTCTTTTTCCAGATTTATTGAGAAATAATTGACATACATCACTGTACAAAAAAGCGTAGAGTGAGATGGCTTGATTTACAAATACAGTGAAATGATTATCATAATAGGTTCAGCCATAGGTCTTATATGATGTGTCTAATATATAAGTACATTATTACTCCTTGCTCAATAAAGAAATATCAGAAATGCAAAATAACTAAAAATATTAAAACCTCTATAATTATATCCATTTATAGTCACTAACATATTTATATATGTCTTTTCTATTGAAAATGTATATACAAAGAATACATATAATTTTCAGTATGTAGAATTTATGGGGTTATATCATTTTTTGTGGCTTTAAAAGCTGTTACTTTCAGTTATTAATTAGCCATTGAGCATTTTCTTTATTTCAAACCAAAGAGAGTATATTTCTATTTCAAACAAAACACTAAAGTAGGATTAAAAATTGTGATAATCTAGTAGTATTACTTTTAAAAATAGAAGCATTTTTAAAGGATACATAAAATCTATAAATTGTTGTAATACCATCCCAAATAAACAGCAACATTACCAAAGCTTGAAAGATAGTTACTAGGTCACATTAATAGTTAATAAAATTATTGATGTTTATTTGTTTTGGCCATAAAACAGCATTGGCCAATCTGTCTTTCATCTAATTGCTTTTGGCCAGCCTGCTCCAATCTAAATGATTCTTCAGACAATGAAGAACTGTTATTGGCATGATCATGATGATTAACTGCAGGTTGAGTGTCAGAACTGAAAAAGAGTAAGAAATCTAAGATTTTATTCAAGAAAGATTTGTGGAAACATAAAACATAATATGAGTGTGGACCCAGTGACCTGCACTAGGCTAAGCACTGTATGCATAATGTATCATTTACTTTTTGCAACTCTGGTAGATGGAAAGAACAAAAGCCATTTTGTAGATGTCACTTCTGAACCGGAGAAGACTTGGTAAATGACCCCAGATCACATTGTTGGTGAGCAGACCCTATCAACTTTGACTCCAAGGCCCATGCAGGATTTGTCAATAAAGTTATTGTACTGAGAGAAGTATGTGGTGGGGTAAAGATTTCTCCCAAGTTCCATGCTTCACAGCAAGATGATGCCTGGACAGAAATGAGATTTCATTTAAAATCACAATTAGTATCTCTCACTTTTTTTTCTCCTTCTGCGCAGATATTAGTAGAGTCCAGTAGGAATTAACTTAAGGCAAGTAGCTTCATCTCCACATCTCTCCTTTAGAACAAAGCAGAACACAAACTCTGGCAAGAAATTGTTCATATTCTTGTCCTAGTGGTGCTACTCCATCAAATGTTGAAAGAGAATTCAATGTTTAAGTTGTATTTAGTGCTAACCAAATAAATGTAGGTGAGATTACACTTTTCCATTGAGTTCTTTCCAATTACTTATTAGTTATCCCTAGTTTTCATGAAGATTATTAATATAACATAACATTAATAGGCTCAGGAGGTGTCAGAAAAGATTATATGTCATGCTGTGGTTCATTGAAGCTAGAGAAAGAACTGCTTCATTTCTCAACTTTTTCATAGATAATTCATTTTAATATCTTAAAAGACCAATTTTCTGCTATCAGAACTTCCTTTACTTATTTATCTTTGAAAAATGGCATGTTTTACTATATCTACCTACAAGGAGGGACTTTAACATTTTTAAATCACTGGCCTTTTCCAGTCTGGGATTGTTTTTATGGATAGCTTTAGTACAATTGGTGGGCTGGTGGAAGATTGCAGACTATGTAAAAGCAGCGTTCGCCTCTCTCATGTCCACATTGAAATTACAACCGAATTATAAAATAATCAACGTGGAGAATCACCTGAAGTCCAGTTCATCATAGCACGTACGTCTGTCTGATAATATAAAGAAGGAGCCACATAGAAAGTGGTTGGAGAGGCAAAGACACCAAACGGGCTGGACAAGCACTCACTTGTGGTGGAGGAACTCTGGCAGGAAGAGAGAGGCTGCAGAGGATCCCCTGAAGGAGAGGTTGCCTTGGCCTCATTTGGGGGTCCTCGGTCCATGGTCTCAGCTCAGTGAAGAGGAGATTCCAATAATTCTGTAAAAACTGGAGGGTATTCCAGCCACATGGGTGAGATGGAAGGAGACTGAAAGCATTGAAGCCCCTTCGAAGGACCCACACACAGGCTTTCTGACCTGCAGACGCTCACCTGGGACACCGGCGGTGGGTCAGAGGCTCCCCTGGGATTCATACGGAGCGTCTGCATTACCTGGCACCAGACGAGGGCTGGAAGTTCAGCCACCATTGTGCCTGAGATCCGCCTCTCTACTAGGCAATCTACAGACCACACTAGCTGGACTGTGCAGACTATGCCCCCCACCCACCCTGCCACAGGCCTATTAGGAAGCACTGGCCTGAGGAGATCAGCCTGCCCTGCCCAAACTGCAGATTCTCTGGGGCTTTTGTTGCTAGATTGCTGCCTCGCCCTGTACTCTTTCAGGGCCAAACATTCACGGCTGGCAGCCAGCCCTGTGAGAGTGCATTTCTGAGACACTTTCAGGCAGATCACTGTTGCCAACATGAACTTGGGCAAATCTCAGGAATCTGTGGGCCAGTCCCAGCTAGCAGTTGGTCTTGCAGTGCTCTGAAACTTCTGCGGGAATGCCTGAACAGTTAGAAAAGTTTCAGCAATACTGAGTCTGTATTGATCTGGCTGCCATTGTCTCCCTGAGATCCTGCCCTACCCTATCTACAAATTGCCCAGGCAACCCACTGACTGTGAACCACCACCTCCCTGCCCCTCCACCTTGGGTTTCCCAATCCACACAGGCAACAAACTTAGGTTAGCACACAGCAAGCACTGCACAGAAATCAGTTGCAGGCAGAACTCTGCTGCCTGCATGAGTTACAATATTGTTTCCAGGGAGAATGGGAATCTATGGGACCACTCCAGAAGGAAGCTGGTCTCACTGTGATCTGTGATTATAGCAGGAATGCCCTGGGCACAGAACTTGCAGCAAAACTGAGGTTGTATCAGCCTAAGGGCTCTTGTCTGCCTGAGATCTCCCTTTACCCAAGCCACAAAGTGCCTGCAGCCCATTGACAGGCAGCCTTTCCTGCTCTGCTTGGCTCTGGGGTTGCTCATTCTGCACAGGCAAAAAACCTTGGCTAGCACAGTGAGTGCATTTTGGGGGTAACAGCTATGGGTGGACCATTTTTGCCTCTACAAACTGCGATATCTCTTGAGGGAATGGCCGGGGTCTGTGGGACTGCCCCAGACAGCAGCTTGTCTCATGTGATCTGTGACTACTGCAGGAATGTGCAGACACAGAAATTGCAGAAAACTGCTATTAGTTTGACGACTCTTGATTCCCAGAGCTTCTGTTCCATCCAATACACAAAGTGCCCCCTGCACAGTGATAGGAAGCTGCTACTGCCCTGGGGTGGTGCATTCAGGCCCAAGATGGGCAGCATCTGACCTTGCTATGTTTGCAAACTTGTACAGGGAGCCAAGGAGACAGCTCTGTCATGTAAACTGACACTGCAGTGGCAGGGCAAAATTTACTCAATAGACCCAGGAGACTTCCGGAGTCCCTGCACCCCCCATCACCCAGAGGCTCTTCCAGTTTCAGAGACTTATGGGAAACTCATGGGCTGTGTCAGACCTGGAGGAGTACTATCCCTCTGCTAAATTGCCCTAGGTCAGAGACAAGGGATAACAAGACAACTGTCTTCAGCATTGTCCCTTCCACTTACCTATATATCCAGCATGGGCAACAACCATCTGTGGATCACTTTCTAGTTCCCATCGGGTAGCCCTGAGCAATCAAATGCAGAGGCTGACCTTGGCCTATGGGGGAGCCCCTCCCAAGGGCCAGAAAACAAACACATCTATCAGAAGACCACGACAGAGCAACCCCTGACTAGCTCCATTAGTGGTACACACAAAAAGGGTGGTTGCAACAAGTACACAAGCCTGCTAGTGCAAATGCCATTCAGTAGGATCAGCCTCCACACAGCAATTCTTACCCTGTGGGTGCAGCCAATTCCCACAATTAGTCAGCCTGAGCATACATCCCATCCACTTATGTGCTAACAACATTAAGGCTTGGCGAGGATAGAAGATCACGCACAATCCACACAAAGATTACATACAGAGCCCCCCGCATAGGGGATCAGGGAGAGTGTGCCACTGGGCCTCACAGGACACCTTCCACTTTACGCCATCTGGCCAAGGCTGAGAGAGGAAACAAATATTCCCGACGCATAGAAACAAACAGAAAGGCTAATAAAATGAGAAAACAAAGAAACATGACACAAGTGAAACAACAGGAGAAAACTCCAGAAAATCAGCAAAATGAAATGGAGGCAAGCAGCCTAACAGAGACAAAGTTCAAAAGAATGGTTATAAGGATGCTCAACACACTTCTGGGGAGAATGGATAGCACAATGAGAACCTCAACAGAGAGATAGTAAGCATAAAAAAGGCCACAGAAACCATAAAAAAAATCGGACAAAAATGAAGAATCCCATAACTGAAATGAAGAACACACTTGAAGGATTCCACAGGAGACTGGATGAAGCAGAAGATCGGATCAGCGAAAGGAAGACAAGGTAGCAGAATGCACCCAATCAGACAAAAGGAAAAGAAAAAAGAATTTTAAAAAGTGAGGATCGTTTAAGAGAACTCTGGGACAACGTGAAGCATAACATTATCTGATCAGAGGTGTACCCGAAGGAGAAGAGAAAGAACAATGGATTGAGACTCTATTTGAAGAAATAATGACAGAAAATTTTTCTAACCTGGAAAAGGAATTAGACATACAAGTTCAGGAAGCACAAAGTATCCCAAACAAGAGGAATTCAAACAGACCTACCCCAAGACACCTCATAATTAAAATGCCAATGTTCACAAAGAGAGAATCTTAGAAGCCACAAGAAAAAGGCAGTTAGTTAAAGACAAGGATACCACCATAAGAATGTCTGTTGATTTTTCAATGGAAACTTGGAAGGCCAGAAGAAACTGGCAAAAAAAAAATAGTCAAAGTTATGAAAAACAAGCATCTACAACTACAAATACGCTATCCAGCAAGGCTTTCGATTAAAATGGAAGGTGAGATAAAGAGTTTCCCAGACAGGGAAAAACTTAAGAAATTCATCATCAACAAGCCAGTATTATGAGAAATGCTAAAGGGAATTCTGTTAAAACAGAAGGGATAAAAAAGAAAATAGAAAAAACAAATATGAATAATAAAGTGGCAGTAACTATGTTCCCATCAGTAATCATTTTAAATGTAAATAGATTAAATGGTCCAATCAAAAGACACAGGGTAGCCAAATGGATAAGAATACAAAACCCATGCATGTGCTGTCTACTAGAGACCCACTTCACATCAAATGACACTCACAGACTGAAAGTAAAGTGATAGAAAAAGATATTTCATGCAAATGGAAATTTGAAAAACGCTAGGGTAGTGATACATATGTCAGAAAAAAATAGACTTTAAAGCAAAGTTTATAATAAGAGACAAAGAAGGACATTACATGATGATAAAGGGATTGATAACTCAAGAGGCCATACTCTGGTAAACATACATGCACCCAACATAGGAACACCTACATACATAAAGCAATTATTGCCTGACATAAAAGCAGAGATCAATAGTAATATACTCATAGTAGGAGACTTTAACACCCCATTGACACCAATGGATGGATCTTCCAGGCAAAGAATCAACTAGAAAACAATAGGCCTAGAAGACACAAAGCAGCAAAACCAAACAAACAAACAAACGAACAAACATTCTTCTCAAGTGCACATGGAACATTTTCAAGGATAGACCACATGTTAGGACGCAAAACAAGTCTCAGTGAATTTAAGATGATTGAAATAATATCGACCGTCTTCTCTGACACAATGGTATGAAAATAGAATTCGACTACAAGAGAAAACTGGAAAATATACCAACACATGGAGGCTATATAGCATGCTACGAAACAATGAATGACTTATCAATGAGATCAAAGAAGAAATCAAAGATACCTAGAGACAAATGAAAATGAAAACACAATGACTCAAATCTATGGGACACAGCAAAAGCAGTCCTAAGAGGAAAATTCATAGCAATACTGGTCTACCTCAAGAAACAAGAAAAAGTTCAAATTAACGAGCTAACCTTACACTTAAAAGAATTAGAAAAGGAATAGCAAACAAAGCCCAATGTAAAGAGAAGGAAGGAAATAATAAAGATTAGAGCGGAAATAAACAAAATAGAGTCTAGAAAAACAATACAAACGATTAAGGAAACCAAGAGCTGGTTCTCTGAAAGAATAAACAAAATTGACAGACCCTTACCAGACTCATCAAGGACAAAAGAGAGAGGACTCAAATAAATAAATCAGAAATGAAAGAAGAGAAGTGACTATGGACTCCAGAGAAATACAAAGGATCATCAAAAAAAAAAATAGTATGAGAAATTACAGGCCAACAAACTGGACAATCTAGAAGAAATAGACACATTCATAGACACATACAATCTCCCAAGAACTGAGTCAAGAAGAAACAGAAAACCTGAACTGACCAATTACCATTAATGAAATAGAATCAGTAATCAAAATCCTCCCCAAAAACAAAAGTCCTGGACCAGATGGTTTCACAGGGGAATTTTACCAAACATTCATAGAAGAATTAACACCTATTCTTCTCAAACTATTCCAAAAATTTCAAGAAGAGAGAAGGTCCCCTGACTCCTTTTCAGGCCACCATTACCATGATTCCAAAATCAGACAAAGACATTACAAAAGAAAATAATATGCTGATATCTCTTAAGAACATCGATGCAGAAATCCTCAACAAAATATTAGCAAACTGTATTCAGCAATACGTTAAAAATGGCATACACCACGATCAAGTTGGATTTATTCCTGGGATGCAAGATTGGTACAATATCTGCCAGTCAGTTAACATGATACACTGCATCAACAAATTGAAAGATAAAAACCAAATGATCCTATCAGTAGATGCAGAAAAAGTGTTCAACAAAATCCAGCATCCACTCTCATAGCAATACTGGTCTACCTCAAGAAACAAGCAAAGTGGGAATAGAGGAAACATACATCAACATAATAAAGATTATAAATGACAGACCTACAGCTAACATCGTACCCAATGGGGAAAGGCTAGAAGTGTTTTCCTTAAGATCAGGAACAAGACAATGATGCCCACTTTCACCACTCCTCTTCAACATTGTATTGGAAGTTTTAGCCACAGCAATCAGACAAGAAAGAGAAATTGGAAAGGGAGAAGTAAAACTCTCGCTTTTTGCCAAAGACATGGCACTACATATAGTGAACCCTAAAAATCCTACCAAAAGCTGTTAGAACTGACAATGAATTCAGTAAAGTGGCAGGTAACAAAATAAATATTCAGAAGTCAGAGGCATTGTTATACACCAATGATGAACTTTCTGAAAGAGAAATTAAGAAAACAATCCCATTTACAATTGCATCAAAAACAATAAAATACCTGGAATCAAATTAACCAAGGAGATAAAAGACTGCTCTCAGAAAATCATGTCATTGAAAAAAGAAATTGAAGAAGATACAAATAAATGGAAACACATATTGTGCTCACGAGTAGGAAGAATCGACATCATTCAAATTGCCATACTACCCAAAGCAATCTATAGATTCAATGCAATGCTTATCAACAGGTACATTATGTCAATGTACCTGACATAAAAACAGGTACATTGTTCAATGGATCATAATAGGGAGTCCAGAAATAAATCCATGCCTATAAGCTCATATACTATATGGCAAAGGAGGTAACAATATACAATGGGGTAAAGACAGTCTTTTCAATAAGTGGTGTTAGGAAAATTGAACAGATACATGCAAAAAGAAAGAAATAAGAAAGAAAGAGAGAGAGAGAGAGAGAGAGAGAGAAAGAAAGAAAGAAAGAAAGAAAAAGAAAGAAAGAAAGAAAGAAAGAAAGAAAGAAAGAAACTGTACCACCTTCTTACACCGCATATAAGAATAGACACAAAATGAGTTAAAGACTTAAATGTTAAGACCCAAAACCATAAAAAGTCCAGAAGAAACATAGGCAGTAATCTCTCTGATACTGCTAACAGTAATTTATTTTTGGATATACCTCCCCAGTCAAGAGGAAAAAAAAGAAAAAATAAACAAATAGGATTACATCAAATTAAAAACTTTTTGCACAACAAAGGAAACCATCAACAAATCAAAAAGACAAGAGACTGATTCGGAGAAGATATTCACCAATGATACATCTGATAAAAGGGTAATTTAATATACAAAGTATAGAAAAAACTCCTACAACATTTCTTGGCCTGTTTTTGAATAAACAGCATTTAATATCTCTTGAAGTTTTCAGCTGTACAGTGAAATATGAACTAACGAACGTAAATTCTATCTTTGTTATATACATAATCTTGCTCCAGAATTACTGGTTTCATTAACGTAAAATAATTAGTACTACTAGGGATTCCCCCATTGTTTATGTTACATTAGGAATGAATTTTATTTCATAATACATTTTAAATAAATCTAGTGCTTTATTCTTACAGGTGATATAAATAGGCAGTTCAAAATCGAAATATATTTACAAAATCATGAATAAAAATTTTTTAAAGGTCCATTTTAATCAGTTTTGCTTAGATTTGTGTTATAATGTCAGGTCAGGAGAACACAAAGTTAACTGGAAGTTTAAGAAACTACAGAACATTTTCAGAAAAAAAGGATTTCTTATTTGCCTGAAATATCTTTGAGATTGTGTCTTGCGATGCAGTCTGCAATTGCAAAAAAATTCTGAGGTTTTTAAATTGCGTGTCAATATTCCAGATAGATCTCTACCAGATGATGCTAAATATAGTTCTTGAAACATAATATAGGAAAGTACACAAAATTATCACAGCTGTACAACATAAAACACCTGCTACACAAAATGCAAGCTTGACTCAAAAGATAATATTCCATATCATACTCTGGATTGTTACACATTTAATCATCTGGAAAACATGCAGGACTTAAATAAATTTATAATGCTACTAGAGTGTGACCACACTTTGAAATATATGCACCGCCAGTGAATTGAGAAAAGGAAAAATGATTTGGCCACTCACCAAATAAACTATTTTTCCTAATGTATCATGTCCGAGGGCTTAAAATGCATAAAAAGTCCTCAAACTTTTTACTTAAGGAAATTTTTAGTTAGGTGAGCCACTTTTCATCTACTTCGAATGGCCTGAAATTCCTCATTCTCTAAATATATCTAAGCTTGGAAAAAAGAGTCCAATTTCTATTGGAAGCAATCAAAATTAAAGCAATCTTAATTAAATTACATTCAAACTAACAAATGTAAATTGTATTATTACTATATGAATGAAATGGTGTGAGATCTCCCTTCCATAACAATAATAAAAAAAAAAACAGACGAATTTGTGTAGAAAAAGGGAAGAGTAAAAGAAACAAAGTAAAATTTAAATATGGAAAATTATCTTATCTGAACACTTTATTTGTGTCTACATAAATAGACGTGGGTTTCCCCACTCATATTAAGAACAACAAATCTAAAATTTGTACTTGTTCTGAATAATAAAGGCAAATATATATCAGAAACTGGTGTTAATATCTCCTAGCTCTCAACTTAAACAGGGGAATAATGTAGGCTTAAAATGCTCAGACTCTTAGAAACCGTGTATTTAGTAGTCATCTGTTTGCATATACCCCACAGAATTCCAAAAGAGATATGAAGTCTTTCTAAAACTACATAGTTTCTAGGAATATAAAAATAGCTAAAGGGAAAGAAAGCAAAGGCTACAATGGGAACCAGAGCAAAACTTATCATGGTACATGTGCATTGCATTTAACTTATAAAATTGCAAAAATGAATGAGGCTCCAGCAGAACAAAAGGAAAACATTATTAGCCACAACATAGTCTGTGACCATAAAAGAAAAACATGTCCGTTGTTAGGAAAAAACAATTTTCTTGACATTTGTTTTCTCCAGTGGGATAAAATCAATGAAAAAAATTGTGCTAGATGCGTAACTTTCACAAAGATATCAAATCTAGCTACTAATTTTGACAAGAAGGGACATTTCTAGGGAAATGATGGGTCATATTACTCTTAATATTGTAATCAGCCTCAAGAAAGTTATTGAAAGAATATTTGACTTATCTGAAAATAAATAGTTAATTCAAGTATTACACGGAAAGTCTTCATTAAATAGGTTAAAAAACATGGCTATATATAAAAAATAAATGAACATATAAAATTATAAATGAATATCAACTTGGGATGTTCAAGTTATGAGGTAACATGGCACCTGCTTAGACAAAATTTGAATTCTAGTAGTGAAAATTGGCACATGAATATATGACAATGGTATAACGCGGTTAAGTACCAAATCAGACACATGGTAGTTCAGTTATGGGGCCATAGCCAAGAAGTCAGTGAATCCTCAGGTACCTACATATATTCTCTTTGTGCAAGGTGCAAACTATATGAGGTCAGATGACATGGCAATCATGAAGATAAACATGGTTAGTAAGATCTCCCGACATACTACTCTCTCTTGAAACAATGAGAAGTATTTGTATAAAGCTTGGTGTCTCTTAGTTGGCAAAAAGGATCAAAAGTAATATTGTATGAGATCTTAATTCAGACTGGTACTGTTTATCTCTCCATTCCATAGAGCAACTAGGAAGAAAATCGTCACAAAATATTACACTAGCTTTAAGTGACATAGACCACCAAATCTGTGATACATAAATGATGCTTTGGATTTCAAAATTAACTGATCTAGACTACTTGAATTTTAAAATGTAGCTCTCAAATATAATAGTATTTTTAGAGCACTTGCTATTTTTCCCTCTGCCTTTATTTTCCTAAGGTAAATAACATACAAACTATCGGACATGTTTAAAGACACTCAAGGGTTCCTAGTTCTAACGTAATATTGGCATAGTAGAAGACAACCATGGCCAGGAGTAATAAAATAGAGCATCCTATGCAGATTTAAGAGCAGATCCGGGCCTGAATTCAAATGATTTGACTCCCAGCCCTGTGTTCTTCCACCTTGGGGATACAGAGCATAGTATCCAGGCCAGAGTGCATGGCTGCAAATCCTGGTCTCACCACTGATTAGTTGTATACCACGGGCAGGTTACATTTGTTTCTGTGACTCAGTGTTCTCTTCTGTAAACTGAGAATAATCATAGTAGGTACCTTGTGGAATTTTTGAGAGGAATAAATGAGTTAATTTCCTGAGGATAATTGAGAGGACCTAGCATAGCATTATTGGAGCTTAGTGTGGACCCCTCTAAATATGCCAAAGTTGCGTATTGCCATTTTGAACTAAAGTTATGTAAAAAGCAGTCAGCACAGAGAGGACACTTTATCCCTTATGTCCTTTTGAAAGCAGAAAATAACTATCTCATGAGAAAATTACCTTCCCTGCACCAGAAGGTAAGAGAAACATCTTTAGCACCAGAGATTAAGAATATGGGACCAAGAAGCCTGAATAAGCAAACCTTGTTTGTATTTACTGATTTATTACCCCAAGCCGAAACTCAAATTATTCCGTACCAATTAAGCACGCAAACCCAAATGTCTTTATCCTGTCAAATCCTCATCAATCTATTGTGTCGTCCTCTAGAATATACCCAAGCCATTTGCTTTGGTCATGCCCTTAGGTATACAATTAGTCAATGGTGAGACCTCCTTATGTACATACATAATCAAATTTGATTTTCTTTTGTTATTTTTCATGTTGACTTAATTCTTAGAGCAGCCAGAAGAAACTATAAGGGTAGAGGAAAAATACTACCTCCCCAATAGTGTAATCATGAGGTTAGAGTTTGCTATTAGTATCACTTTTGACATGAGTCAGGCATATGTCTGTCCTAGGAAAAGATGCTGCACTGGGGAAATGCATGTATGTGATGCAATTATTTTCCTTCCATCAGTCTCAGCTAGGGCTGAGGACTAGGAGCTCTTAGAAGCCCTAATTTCTGTCTAGAAGCAAATTATATTGCTCTCTGCATTGTTACCCTTGCATATTTCTATGCTTTTGCCATTATGGAAATTTATATCCTCTTACAGTGGCTGTGGCTTTTTTTTCTCTCAATAGCAGCATTCTCCTAATACCTCTTGTCACCATTTCACACTTACTGAGGAAATGTAACAAAGAATTAGAGATTTCTGAGCATCCAGAACCATCTCTCTTGAAGCTTTTCAAATTTTTTTTTTGTCCATAAATATAAATATGTCTTCTTTGCTAACTCGAGAATGCAATGTTCATTGTCCTTTTGACATCTGGGAGACATTCAGCCAACATTTTAATTCAATTTTTATGACATTGAGTTTTTCATGTCTGCAACTTGTAGGAGGAGAGATCAATCCTTATTGCATTAACTTCTGGAAAAATATCAGAGGTTTTAAAAATTAATCTTTATCATATTTTGCCTATCCTTATATAATGCTTGCAGTGAGAATGTCATGCAATAAACTAGACAAGTCGGTTAATAAATTGAAAGATGTTTCTAATACCAGATCTGACTTGCTACCTTAATAGAGCAGGTTATAATTCACATAGGACATTTCAATTTTAATATCATTTCATCACCTTGATAATTATTTCCTAGGTTTTCATAGAAACTTAATGTGTTCTGTTATTTTCTGCCAACATTCAACTTCTGCTAAGGTCCAATCCTCCCTTTCCATGAGAAGCAACAAATGGTATAGATATTACTAGAAAAACCCTTGAACTATGGTAAATCTAACTTCGAATTGTGTCTTCGTTGGCTGAATGATACTTGAAAAGTTACTCAACATTACTAATCTTTATTTTTACAACAATACAATTTGGAATAATTGCAACTAACTTGTAATTAGATGTTTCTTTTATTTGTTAGCTTGATGTCTTTTTGCTTATCTATTTAAAGTGTGTAGGCTAAAATAAGTAAAGATTTTTTACAGTTCTCAAAAAGTAATAAAGATAAATAAATGGCGACTATTGCTATTGATAAGGAATAGATATTGATGAATATTTCTCAAAGGCCCGAGAAACAAAAAAAGCTAAAACTTAAAGGTTAAGTTAAATCTTCTTTATCTCACACAAAAAATTGTGAGTAATATGACAACGATACATGACTTTTTTATTTTGTTTATGTTGGACAAACAGTTGTTTCAAAAAATTCTTTCTACATCTGGACACTGGTTTTCAGAGTAAAAAAATAGATGATAGATAGATAGATAGATAGATAGATAGATAGATAGATAGATAGATAGATAGATAGATGATAGATAGATAGATGGATGTTGTAAAAAAATAGATATAGATATATGTTGTAAATATTTGCTTTTAGTTTCTTGCTTGTCTCTTAATCATTTATAACATCTTTGCCATGGTAGTCTATTATTCTCATGTAACCAAATCTATCAGTCATTTCTCGTTGGAATAGGAGACTTCAATTAGTGTTATTCAATTAATGTCCTGCCCCAAGAGAAGGGTAAATCAGAATCTTCTCGGGAATTCTGACATATACTCTTTTCAGGCTGGGAAGTGGATGTATGGCCCCACAGTGAGCATCACTGCCAAATTGTTGCAACTGGTACTCATATCACTGATCATGAGTTGGAGAAAAAATGTTCAAAACCACAGTTATATAATCAAGAAATATCAATACAGTAACACAAACCTTTGCTTCTGAATGTGAAGATAGACTCACATTCAAAAAAATTAGCAAAAATGGATACTACTGATGAATAACAGCTTTGAAAATAATGGTTTTCATGCTCTAACAATATTGATGAAGTTCCTCACCACATTTAGAATTTTTTTCTACTGGGCTATAATATACATCACATGAAAGTTACCATTTTAACCAGTACAGTTAAGTTCCATTAGGTACATTCACTCTGTTCTGAAAATGTCACCACCACTTATATCTAGTACATTTTCATCCTCCCAAATTGAAACTCCGTGTCCATTAAACAGTAACTCATCGATCCACCCTCCATAGCCCCTGGTAACCACCATTCTATTTTCCGTCTCTATGAATTAGACCTAGGAACCTCAAACCATATAGTATTTGTCTTGTGTGTGACTGATTTCACTTAACATATATTTTTTTAAGACCGAATAACATTCCATTGTATGTATATACTACATTTTGTTCGTCCATTCATCTGTTAATGGGTGTTTACACACTTTACGTTATTGTGAATTATAATGCCATGAATATTGACATGCAAATTCTTGTTCAAGTCCCTGCTTTTCATTCTTTTGGATATATACTAAGAGCCATAATTTTAACTGATATTAATTCGTGTACTAGAGGCTGAAGAGGGAAATTACTACTTTACTATTTTCTTCCTCTTCTAGCAATTAAAACGACTGATTGCTTGTGACCAATGAAAATCAATTTGGTGGATCTAGTTGTATGATATCAGCCTTAACTCATAGTAAATAGAGGGGATATTCCCAAATTAATTCTTTTGTCCATTGTCCATTTGACACCATCCAAGCTTTATGTTAACATAACTAGAACATTCATAATTTTGAGTCAGAAATTAAATCCCTACATGTTTGTATAAAGAAAAGCTTTATTTATTACTTTTTTTTGGTTTAGTTTACTAGAATGTTAATTGTGTAAAGGAAGAGGAACAGTCTGTTCACTTTTTTTCTTTATTTTTTGCACATACTGTATGAGACTATGAAACAGAAAACACAGGTGACTAATTCCTAACTTACAGAAATGTCAAGATAATATGTGTTTTTTAATGTATTAAGTATGTGTTAATATTGTTATGCTGCAATAGATAACTAACACACATGGCTTCAATAATAAGAGCATTGAATTGCTAACTTGTGACAGATCGAATTACATACAACTTAAATTTGATACAAGAAAACAGATGTAAGTTAAAGTCTGGAATAATTTTCATAAATTAAATTTCTTTTTTGTAGAAATGGACTTTGATTAATTTGTTTACTTGTCTGTCTTGTTACAATGTGTGAAAGGGGCTAAATTTTGTGCTTTCCATAATTAGTTTCTTGATCCTTATAAAGTACAGAAATATAAAATCTGCAGCTAATGAACTTTCAGCTATAATATAGAAAAATGCCATCTTTTATTTCAAACTTTAAAGGTAATATATCCTGTGTATTTTCCTACAATCTGGATAGAAATGATTAATACTGGACAAATTAACTGGCCTAATTTAAGAAGGAATTTCCATCCAATTCATACCACTAAAAGCATTTCAAATACTACTTGTTAGTAAATATGTAAACAGATTTACTTCTAGACAAAATATCTCCTCCTTAACCTTTCTTAATTTTTCCAACACACTTTTTCTACCAGAATCAAAATGTATCAGAAAAATGCAATTTTCTCCAAGTTAGAATTAAACAAGCCTCTATGATGATGAGCATTAGATTACAAAATTTTAATTCTGTTTTATTTATTGCCATGCAGGAACCATTTTATTTTGTTTTATGCCTTGGAAAGTACCTGTTTCATGATTAGGGCAAATTACATATTCTGTTAGGAGAAAAATATAAGTTAAATGCAAATGAAGCAAAAAGAAGTCAAGATCTATAAAATAAGAAGGCAGAGACGATAGAAAGATAACAAAATTGAATAGAATGAACTGTGCATCAATTCATGTGGAAAATGGTGGAAGTAAACCATTGAACACTGCATGTTCTTTTTAATAAGGGTAACTCTGCAATAATGCATTTTTAGCAACATCTTAAAGTTGAAAGTAAATTCAAAATTTTATGTGAATTCCATAACTTTTTACATTTGGCAAGCAATAGAAGTTTTCTTTTTAAAGCATCCTCTGACTTGTTTGATCTATGGGCTTGACCTATGAGCATACTGACAGTATATAAGACTTAGAGTAAAGTATCTGAAAGGTATTTCCCAGTTCTACCATTATGAGTTTGATATAATATGATTTACCATACCATTTTCTCTTTTCTTTCTGTTGAGTACCATCCAAATCTATTGATTAATTTCAGAAGTCTAGAATTATAGCCCAATAAAGGATTTCTCCAAAGGCCTTAAAAAACATATCTTTCTCTTGCTCTTAATTCATATATTTGTAATTCATCGTTTGCTAATAAACAGTGCATCATTAGTCCTCTTCCAATTAATTTTTAAGAGCTATTTTAAAGCAAGTGGCTGCTGAGTCTCTGAAATTCAAGAATTCATCTTTTAAAGCTAGAGTTACTGCTGATAGAATTGAGAACAAACTTTAACAATAAAAGAAGCAGGTAGTGGAACTCTACAGCTGTAGCGATGAAGTTTAAGATTCGAGAGGTCTACCGGATTCCCACTGTCCAGAAAAGGACTGCTAAGATCATGCTTGAAGAAATGGTTATACCTTTAACAAATATGGACCTAGAACATTAAAGAGACAGATGATTTCATATTTTAAAACTGTCCTCCAGAAAGTTCTTCAGCAGAAGGTCTTTCACAAAGCTTATCTAAGTTGGGTTTCATGCCCACGTTCCTGACATATTCCTGATGGCAGTGCTAGCTCCTATTTTTTCTCCAAGGGCAACACTAATGGCATTATTGGCCATTTAAAAAAAAACTCACAAATTTTGACTGAAATTTATTATTTCCTAAATTAATACTTAAATAGAGACTAGATAATAATTCAGTTTCAATCCTCACTTTTAATAGATATCAAATTTAAATATTATTACTTGATTATCTTACTCTTTCACTGTCCTTTCCACCCCTAAATTTCACATGTAAAACAGTTGAATATTTTTGAAGATTAATAAATTTTGTTTTTTAGAGTAATTTTAGGTTTCAAGAAAAATTGAGCTCAGTATGCAGTTCCATGTGCATCACCCACCTCCAGTTTCCCCTATTATTTATGTCTTGCAATAATATGGTCCATTTAGTATACTTGATGAACCAATATTGATACTTTACTAACTAAAGTCCACATTTTACACGAGGCTTCATTCTTTGTGTTGTAAATACTATTGAGTTTACAGGCATGTATAATGTCATATTTTCACCATTTCTGTATCATACACAGAGAGCAGTTTTGGTGACCAAATAACATCTCCTGTTCATCCATTCTTCATTCCAGTCCCCCGAATCTGCCACCACTGATCATTTTCCTGTCTGTATATTTTTTCCTTTTCCAGAATGTAAGTAGTTTAAATCATATAGTAAGTAGGTAGTAATTTGGGACTGGCTTCCTTTCTTAACTTTAGCTTCCACAATACCATTTGTGGCTTGACATTTTTATTGCTGAATCATAAAACATTGTAAGGATTTACTACAAACAGCTGGATTTTTGGAAGAAGAAAATTGATCAAAATGACTCCAAATTTCTTGTTAGAAATAAATCTTTAAATCTTTGCATATAAAGAACAACCCATTAATTTAACTGCTGCAAAATTTATATGCAAAATACTACCATATTATTTTATCATAGATGTATAAACTAATTCATAGATATCTGTTTAACATTTCAATTGATTATTATTATTTGAAAATATATACTACAATAAATCTCTCTCAATTAAACTCTTTTTAACAACTTTGTCCTCTGAATAATGGCTGTACTAAAGTAACATAATTTGTAATTTTCAAATGTTAGACCCAGGTTTGACATTTTATATATAGATGACACAATTATTCTACAATTTAAAATCTACTTTATTGTGAGGTTCAGGAAGTAACAATAATAGTAAATGGTTTATGTGTCACATAATTCTTTTAAATGCTATGTGATTTAGTATATAAAAGTGGTTGTAAATAGATGCTATAAAGCTACAGTGGGATTCGATTGGGCTCTCTTACTTTCCTTCTACTGAGAGAAAAATCTCATTTAGTTTCATGTGTTAGCATTTATATATTCAGAAATCAGTACCAATTAAGAAATGGTATGTTTATCTGCTACGAGGTAATTTAATGAAAATGGAAAAAATATACACCAACTGGAACTCCTATTATTTGTAACCTTGGCGTAATTTCATCAGGGTGATTTAATTTTACATATTTCACTGAGAGAAACTGTTTCAAATTGACATAGAGCAGAAAAGAGATTCTGACTCTTCCAGAATTTTTAAGATGGATTGTACATAAGAAAATCAAGAAAGGATCAAATGCTAAGAAACTGCTTTTTACAAACTTCCCCAACTGTCCTTACCGTTGTTAAGTTTTGCTTCTATTAAGAGCCATGTAGTTTCCTCATTTTGAGGACAGGAAATGGAAGCCCTAGAGATATTACACAATTCTTCAATTCCAGTAAACTACATCTGTCATTAAGCATGTCTATGTGTTTGTTTGTTTCATTCATTGTTCTCAATAGAGTTTATCATCTCTCTCTTAGTCATTGGCTGTCAAACGTTAAAACCATAAGAATTAGCTGAAGAACTCATTAAAATTTTCAGATTTTTTGGATCATACTTAAAGATTCTGCTTTAGTAGGTTCATGAGGCCAGACTGAGGAATGTCATTTGTAAAACGTCACTCTTTCAATAGCTAAAAAAGCAAACTTTCCTATCTCCAAAGCAAGATTTTAGAAGTGCCTGAAAAACACAGAAGAGTTATCTTCAGGTAAAGTTGTCTCTCACATTGGACAATAAATCTAAATTAAAATAGAAAACAATCTTAGCAAACAGTGATGCGCTCTGCATATAGAGTTATTTTACATTATGGTAATAGTTTACAGATAGCTTTTTTTTTTAATTCTTTAAAATCAAGATCAATAGTTCTCCCTGAAGTATTGTACTTACTCATTAAAAATCTCTAAGTCCTAACTTGTGCAGTTTGTATAAGAATGATGATAATGTTCCTCAGTGTATAGGGTATTTTAAATCTCTTGAATAATGAGATGTCGACTAGCACTACTCTTTAGCCATTTCCTTGGCCCTTGTTATAAAATTGTTTTTACTTTTCATAGTCTATAAACTTGAATTTCTGGATTTTTAATTACGCTTTTTCTCTGTGTTTGCCTATCAGGAGGTGGACTCGTATTCCTTTATAGTTCTTACAAAATCAAATCTATTTTCATTCTTTAATAGAAAGTGATTCAAAAACCATATTTTTAAATATAAACTATATAAAATTTTGCTTTTTCATTTGTTACAAGACCAATTCACATTAATAAGCGAAGGGTGGATTTTTTTTACTTTGAAAGGGAAATGATAAGATAACTTTCTCCACTCAGGGAATTTGAATTTTTTAAAAATATTAATACTTATATGTATAGTATTCTTATTTTGGATTTGATGGATTAAGTTTGAATGTTAGAAATTGAAAATGACACAATATTTTTTTCTAAACTTTTGTGAAATATCAACTTTTTCAAGAGCTTAATAAAATATGTTCAGTTCATTTGCCTCTTTTCTATATATAAAAATAACAATTTTCAGTTTCTTTTATAGAAAATGCGTTTTAAAAATATACAAATCCTTCAGAATGAAAATAAGTGTGGCATTGAACCATCTAAAGTTTAACAGTTTAAAGAAAATGCATTTTAAAAATATACAAATCCGTCAGAATGAAAATAAGTGTGGTGTTGAACCATCCAAAGTTTAACAGTTTAAAGATCAATGTTGATACATATCCATTTCACGTAAGTACTAAATGCATGTCTATATTGCTAGCACATTTGTTTGGAGAAGTTGCAAACAACTATTTTTAACAAAATTGTTGGTAAACCATGAGAGATACTGCATTTCCCACTCAAAATCAATGTTCACATTTAGACTCTATGATCTATTCCAGATGTATTGACCTTTCCATAATATTTACCTCTGAAACAGATGACAAGTGAATCTCAGCGTGTATGAGTCTTAGTCCTTCATCGTGAGATGGAGGGCGAATGTCAGTCTTCCAAATGCCAACTCGAACTGCAAGAGTCTCTTTATTCTATAGTAATATTATGTGTTTGTATTACTATTAGAATTTTGATGTCTGTTTGGATTAAACAAAAGATATATAAAATGCATTTTTTCTGATTATGACGATGCAAGTAATTTTCAAAAGATCTAAATGTGTAATTTACCAAAAACTTCACATCAGATATGATCATATGGTAGCAATTACATTGTGACTCACAGACCTCCAACTATAGGAAGCACATTGACCAAGGTCCCTGTTGCGGTCCTTGGACATCTATCACTGAGTTTCTGTAAAGCTCATGCTTCCAAAGGGCTGCTTACAGATAACAAATGAGAAATGCAGAGATGCTAAGGGAGGTCCCATCCAGGGAGACACCTGATTTATCTGCCATCTCACTATGAATTGAGGACTCCCTGCCCATCATGAAGAAGCTCACTTAAATGACAGAGTAGTCACTTAAAAGACACAGCAGGCTAGGATTGGACTAGCCCTCTTTTACAATTAGAGTCAGAAGGCATGTGGTTTGAAGGTTGCCCCTGCTTCATAATTATTTCTTTCACACAGGAATATCACCTAACAAAATATTTGCTTGTTAAATCTCATGCTGATGTATGATTGTTAGAGCACAGACCTGCACTAACTACTAACACAGAACATTAAGAAATTAATGTTAAAAAGGAGTATTAGTATTTTGAAATATAGAAATTAAATTCAAAGTATTGATAATCAGTTATAAAAAATAGTTCTGGGGATAATAAAGATGAAGATATTGAAAATATATTACCATGGAACATTAATATTTATTGATATAGGTATTAAATATATTAATATATAATAATGAACATAAATAAATTCAATAGATGTAATACATATTAATTTATGTGGAGTCAAAAATGAATAAGAAAATCTTGAGGGTTATAGTTGTCAAAGAAGACATATTTAAATTTATGGACAAGAAAATAATATTTTGAAAAAGTATTAAGGAAAGGAGAGTTCTTGATGCTCACAAATCTCTAATTCTTAATTACTTTTCCTAAATAAGCATGAAATGCTGACAACAGGTTTTAGGAGAATGCTGCTATTGAGAGAAAAAAAAAGCCACAGACACTGTTAGAGGATGCAAATTTTCTTAATGTCAAAAGCATAGAAATATGCAAGGGTATCAATGTAGAGAACAATACAATTTGTGTCGAGACAGAAATTAGGGCTTCTGAGGGCTCCTGGTCGCCAGTCCTAGCCTGAAGATGTGAGACTGATGGAAGGAAAATAATTGCAGCACATTCATGTGTTTCCCTAGTGTAGCATCTTTTCCTAGGCCAGACTCACACCTGGCTCATGTCAAAAGTGATACTGATAGAAAACTCTTACCTCATGATTACACTATCGAGGAGGCAGAAGGTTTCCTCTACCCTACTAGGTTCTCCTGTCTGGTCTAAGAATTAAATTGACATGAAAAAAACAACAGAAGAAAATCAAATTTCAATATGTACATACATAAGGATTTCTCATAGATATGGGAGCTAAGAAAAAACAAAAAACAAAAAACAAAAAAACAAAAAACAAAAAACAAAGCAGCCAGCTTTTGTACATTTTAGAGAACCAAACAATAAATTGATGAGGATTTGACAGGACAGAGAAATGTGGGCTTGTGTGCTTAATTAGGAAGCAATAAGTTGAGTTTGGGCTTGGGGTAGTAAATCAGCAAAAGAAAAACAAGATTTGTTTATACAGGCTTTTCAGCCCCGTATTTGCTACCTCTGGGAGCTAAAGATGTTTCTCTTTCCTTCTGGTGCAGGAAAGGTACCTTTCACATTGGATAGTTGTTTTCTGCTTTCAGAGGGCCAGAGGGGATCAGAGCATCCTCTTTGTGCGGACTGCTTTTTATATAACTTAAATAAAAAATATCAATATGCCACTTTGGCATATTTTGGCGAGCCCACACTAAGCTCCAATAATGCTATGCTAGGTCCTCTAAATGCTTCTCAGGAAATTAACTCATTTATTCCCCTCAAAAATCCTATGAGGTAACTACTATGATTATTCTCAATTTGGAGATGAGAATACTGAGTCCCAGAAATAAATGTATCCTGCCCATGGTGTACAACTAATTTAGGGTAAGGCCAAGATTTGCCACCATGTACCATGGCCTGGAGACTAAGCTCTATGCCTCCCAGGTGGAAGAACACTGGGCTGGAAGTCAAATCATTTAGATTCAGGTCCAAATCTGCTCTTAACTTTATATTGGGCTGTTATATTTTATTACTTTTGGCCACAGTTGTCTTCTGTTATGCAAATATTGCTTTAGAATTATGAGTCCTTTACCATCTTTAACCATTTCTGATAGTTTACATGTTATTTACCTTAGGAAAATAACAGCATGGGGAAAAAATGCCAAGTGCTACATTTTATATTTGAGAGCTACGTTTTAAAATTCAAATAGTCTAGATTACTTAATTTTTAAATCCAAAGCATAATTTTTGAATCACAAATTTGGTGATACATATGTCAGTTAAAGATAGAGTAATATTTTGTGACAATTTTCTTCCTCGTTACTCTATATAATGGAGATATAAACAAGTAGCAGTCTGAATTAAGGTCTCATAATAAATTACTTTTGATCCTCCTTTGCAAATTATGGGACACCCAGCTTTATACGAATACTTCTCTTTGTCTCAGGACAGTAATATCGCTTAGGAGATCTTAGTAACCATGGTTATCTTCATGATTGCCATGTCATCTGACCTCGGATAGTTTCTACCTTGCACAAAGAGAATATACATAGGTGCCTAAGGGTTGATTGCCTTCTTGACTATGACCCTATAACTGTACCATGTGTCTGATTTGGAACTTAACCATGTTATACCGCTGTCAAATACTTATGTGCCAATATTCCTTATTAGAATCAAATTTCATCTAAGCAGGTGCCATGTTACCCCACAACCTGAACATCTCAAATTGGTATTCATTTAAAATTTTACATGTTCATTTATTTTTACATATAGCCATGTCTTTTAACCTATTTCATGAAGACTTTCCGTGTAATACTGAATTAATTATTTATTTTCAGATAAGTCAAAAATTCTTTCAATTACTTTCTTGGGGCTGATTACAACATTAAGAGTAACATGACCCATCATTTCCCTAGAAACGTCCCTTCTTGTCAAAATTAGGAGCTTAGATTTGATAATATCTTTGTGAAAGTTAGGGATCTATCACAGTTTTTTCATTTATTTAACCGCACTGGAGAATCCAAATGTCAAGAAAATTGTTTTTTTCCTAACAACTGATATGTTTTTGTTCTATGGTCACAGCCAATGTTGTAGCTAATAATGTTTTCCTTTTGATCTGCTGGAGCCTCAGAGTCAAATACTGCACTCATATTTGCAATTTTACAAGTTGAATGCAATACACATGTATCATGATAACTTTTTCTCTGGTTCCCGTTGTAGTTTTTGCATTCCTTCCCTTTAGATATTTTTATATTCTTATATATTGTGTAGTTTTAGAAAAGATTCCATATCTCTTTTGGAATTCTGTAGTGTATATGCAAACAGATGACTACTAAATATTCTGTAAGAGTCTGAGCATTTTAAGCCTACATTCTCCCTCTGTTTAAGTTGAGAGCTGGTGGTATTAACCCCAGTTTCTGATATATATTTGCCTTTATTATTCTGAACAAGTACAAATTTTAATTTTGTTGCTCTTAGTATGAGTGGGCAAACCCAAGTCTATTTATGTAGGCACAAATGAAGTATTCAGGGAAGATATTTTTGCATATTTAAGTTTGCTCTGTTTGTTTTATTCTTCCCCTTCTCTAAAAAATATCAGCCATTTCATTGTTACAGAAGGGAGATCTCAAACCATTTCATTCATATAGTAGTAATTCAATTTACACTTGTTAGTTTGAATATAATCTAATTCAGAATGCCTTAATTTTGATTGCTTCCAATACAAATGGGACTATTTTTTTTCTCCAAGCTTATATATATTTAGAGAATGAGGAAATTTAGGCCCTTTAAAGTAGATGACAAGTGGCTCGCCTAACTGAAAATTTACTTAAGTATAAAATTTGAGGATCATTTTATGTGTTTTAAGCCCTTGGAATGATACATTAGGAAAAATAGTTTGGTTGGTGAATTGTCAAATCATTTTTCTTTTTCTCAATTCACTGACTTTGAAATATATATATATTTCAAAGACTGATCACACTCTAGTAGCATTAGAAATTTATTTAATTCCTGAATGTCTTTTGGATGATTAAATGTGTAACAATCCAGAGTATGATATGGAATATTATCTTTTGAGTCAAGCTTGCATTTTGTGTAGCAGTTTTAAAATGTTGTAGAGCAGTGAAATTTGTGTACCTTTTACATTATGTTTTAAAAATCGTATTTATCATCATGTAGTAGAGATCTGTCTGGAATGTTGACACTCAATTTAAAAATCTCAGATTTTTTTTGGAAATTGTGGACCGTATTGCAAGACAGAATCCCAAAGATATTTCAGGCAAATAAGAAATACTTTTGTCTGAAAATGTCCTGTAATTTCTTAAACCTTCAGGTAACTTTGTGTTCTACTGATCTGAAACTGTAACACAAATCTAAGCAAAAATGATTAAAATGAGCCTTTAAAAAATTTTTAAACACACTTCTCTAAATGTATTTTTATTTTGAACTGCCTATTTATATCGCCTATATGAAGAATAAAGTGCTAGATTTGTTTAATATATATTATGAAATAAAATTAATTCCAAGTATCATAAAGAATGGAAGAATCCCTAGTAGTTCTAATTAATTTACATTAATGAAACCTGTAAGCCTGGAGCAAGAGTATGTATATAACAAGAATATAATTTACATTGGTTATTTCGTAAGTCAAGGTACATCTGAGAACTTCAAAGAGACTTTAAACATTTTCTTTTCAAAAACAGGCAAAGAAATGTCTTGCTTCACCAAAACACATTCTAATGAATAGGAATAATAAAACTTGAAACATTAACTAGGTCCTAAGACTTGTGTTAAATACAATACTTTTTGTAAACTTACAGGACTTTTGCATTTGTTTCATTCTATTTATTCTCAGGATTTTCTCTTTCATAGATGATCATGACCTTTTATGATCCCTGTAATGTATAAAACAACAAAGTCAATGAAGTTCATAGTAATTTTAAATACTCTATGACCACCAGAACTCAATAGACCCCAAGATATGCTAGAAACTTAAAATCAAAGATCTCCAGAGTATGTAAAGAACTCTAACACATAGATGAGTAAAGAATGAAAAGGTCCCAAAATGGAAAAAAAAATATGCAAGAATAAGTTTGGAATAGGCACTGATTTAAAAAGATGTAAAACTTGGCAAAAAAAAAATTAAAAAGCTTTTAATGAATACAAAATATAAAGGCCATCACAACAAAGTTTTACCATTTAAGTCTATATCTTTCCCTTTTCCAAAGCATAATAATGAAGGCAAACCTACTTTTTTATGTTTTAACCACTACTGGGATGGAAACCTCGGACAAGTTTCTTAAATTTTCTCGGCATCAAGTCTACCACTAATGACAATGCTATCTAACATATTTCTTATGAATATAAATGAGAAAGTGCATATGAAGCACTGAGTACAATGCCTGGATCCCTGAAATCTCTCAGAGAATGTTCACAGGCCTTGTCAGCACTTTCATAGGAATAGTTCTTTTTTTATATACCTATAATAGTAATCTCAGACTCAAAATAGGCTAATTCAGCAAGCACAGTGCATATGTTGGTAAAAACACCATTCTATTGAACACTCAGATATTTTATCATCACCTTGAATCCAAATAGTGGCCTTATCTTTCTAGAACTCACATTTAGCATCAATATAGAATACTAATTTTTCCTCTTATTTTAATGGAAGAATAAGGAATATTTATGAAAGCTGACAGTTAATGTAAGAACACTTTCTTCCTTTTGTAAAGACTATGTAAATTCTATTTTTCAAATATGATTTTTAATAAAATCGGATCCCATTGAGAAATAATCAGTATAACCATTTCAATTTCCCTACTTTTCAATGACATAGTTCTCTTATATCAATAAGGATCAGATTGATTGGTAATTATGAGACTTATTTATATGTTTAAAATAAATGTTATCATCTTAACACTGTATTTTGAGTATTTTATATGTATTTTCCTTACAAATATTAATCAATAGCTTGGTATTTCCCTTTCAGAAAACTGTAACACAGGTCTGAGGTTCTGAGAAAAAAACTCTAACAGCACAGCGCAGAGAAGTTACAGCCTTCAGATAGAACCAACATCAGTTTATTCATAAAAAGTTTTAAAAACAATATTTTTTAAAAAGTGTAAATTACAGCTTTTGTTCCTGATCACACTATGCCATAAAAAACCATAAAATTAAATAAGTCTGCCTTCTAGGAATTAACATATCTGAGAAGTGGGTAAAAAAATATCTTGAAGTCTTCTTAAATATAATTTTTAAAAAATCAACAAGTCGGTAAAATTACTTTCTTTGTGTTTTTTTGCTTTATGTAAATTTGATTTTCTCTATTGTATCTGCTCTATCATTCACTCAACAAATGGTTTTATTTTATTATTTTATCTTATTAGTTTCAAGTATACAGTACATTGGTCTTTTATACAGTTTATAAAACGATTCCCCAAATTGCTCCCTCTCTCCTCTGCTTTTCCACCTGGCCGATATATTAATGCTAACTAAATTCCCTATGCCATGCTCCCCAACCCAGGGCCATCTATCAACTACTAATTTGTATTTCTTTAACCCGTCACCCCATTCTCGCAGTTCCCCAACCTCCCAACCCTCTGCCCATCATGAAAAAGGACACTAAATTTGTGTGTCAGTGGTTGATCAGTTTGTTCTTTTCGTTCCTTAGATTCTGCACCAAAGTGAAATCATGTGGTATTTATCTTCCTCTGTCTAACTTATTTCACTTAGCATAATAACCTCTAGATCCATCCATGTCATTGCAAATGGTAGGATTTCATTTTTTTAATGGCTGAATAATATTCCATCATATATATGAACCATAGTTCTTTATACAATCATCTGTTAAAGGGCATTTAGTTTGCTTCCATATCTTGGCTATTGTAAATTATGGCACCAGACCTTTCTGAATTATTGTTTTGCTTTTCTTGGATAAATACCCAGAAGTACAAATGCTGGGTCAAAAGGTATATCCATTCTTAATTTTTAGAGAAACCTCCAGTTTCCAAAGCGGCTATAAGAATTTTAATCACACCAGCTATGTATGAGGGGTCCATTTTCTCTGCAACCTCGCCAACACTTGTTCTTTGATTTATTGATCATAGTCTTTCTGACAGGTGAGGTTATATCACATTGTGGTTATATAATCTGCATTTCTCTGATGATTAGTGACCCTGAGCATCTTTTCATTTTCATATGTCTATTGGCCATCACTATTTCCTCTTTGGAGAAGTATCTATGCACATCTTTTATGAATTTTTTAATTGTATTGTGCTGTTGTTGTTTTTGCATTGCATGAGTCCTTTATATATATTGGATTTTGACACAGCAAACAGCTGTAGAGGACAGGGTCCACGAGGTGGCCGGATTCAACTGTGTGGACAACAGCTGTTATTATTGATAGCTAACCTGCCTGCCAAGGAGCGTAATTTGGTAAGTCACCTGTGCCAATCCAGGGTTCCAGACATGCTGAATTGATGTCAAAGGGCACATGGCCAGCCAGAGCTCTCCTCTGGGTTTTCGCCTGCCTTGGGCCTGGTAGTTTCGACATTGCACAAGAGCCAAGCGAAGACATGGCCAGAGAGAAAGAAAAGCCTCCAGAGGCGAAGATGCCGGGCTCAAAGAGTGGCTCCTATTTCATTGTTTGTTAACCCAGAGACTTAGAGTGAAAACATGACTATTGGTGAACTGGACGGTGGGCAGGGAAGGAACTGGAACCCAAATGACTAGCTACCCTGCAGGTTCCCGGCTGTCTGGCCAGGTGCTGATTACCCAGGTGGGGACAGGGCAGTGTCTCTCAACCCTCCAATGCCGGGTCATTGCTGGGCCTGGCCTCCAAGGTGAAAGTGAACAGCTGGCCAGCTCCTGGCCTCGGCCTTCCCTGAAATTTGGTTTCTTCATCCATGCTGGCATTGCAGACCGGAAGCCGGTGATAACAGCCGTGCCTGAGCCATGAGCAGAGGGCTTCATTCATCGGCAAAGGTTGCATTTGTGTATCCTGAATCTCAAATGAGTGCTCAGTATTCATTCATCCACTGATGTTCCATCAATAGCACACTGTGTGAGGCCCCATGCTACTGAGTCACACCACTTGCTCCCCTGCCTCAGCCCCGGGCAGATGAGAGATACACGGTATGCCCTCTTCAATGGCCCTAGTGTTCTTGGAGACCCCATAAGAGCCAAGGCTTAGGCCTTCTGTCTTGCCACTTGCCTGTGGGCTAGCAGTTAGCAGCCGGCTTATTGGGAGCATGGGCTCACCTGTCTTGCATTGAACTCTTTCTCCATTCAAGTGTGTCTGCATCGTCCATCTGTATGCCCAAATACCACAGGCCGACAACTTTGGCCTAGCGGCTTGCGCAGCCACCTGAACTTAATGAAAAGATGGGTGGTTACCGAACAGCCCTGGGATTTCGGGGCTGCATTTTCCTGGAACGCGAGCCTCTGCCACTTTCAACCGAACACCTCACATAAACATGACCTCATCTTTTTTAACAGTCCCCCATCCCACAAAGGAAAAGGAAATATGTTGCTGACAGTAACAGGGCCTTTCTGCTGTCACTCCCATGAGGACCTGGAACAGAGGGTAAGACGTACAGAAGCAAAATGAATAAAAAAGTATTTAAAGGCTCCAACAACAGACCAGAACCTCAGGGAGGCAGGAAGAGAACAACATGTAAAGAGGGTCAGTGCAAGGGTGAAGGTCAACAACCTGGCAGCTGTTGTTGAGCATGTATCGTACTAAACGGGTGTTGGCACATGTGTCAGCACACCTGAAATTTTCTGTTACTGAAGCTATGCATTTCAGCTAGGTTTCGTTAGGTCAAAATGACATACTGCAGCAGGGTTTGGGATGCCAATTCCCAACCAGGCTTGCTGTTTACCAAGAACTGTGGACAAATGGGATCACTGTGTGGATTTGACTGGATGGTTTTCAGGTGAGTCATAAAAATGGTAGCACAGGACATTGGTGTAAGGTGAGAAGAAGTTGGAAAATATCTGGCAGATCTGGTGCACGACCATTTCACGAGAACATGTCAAACACGTGAATCCCCTGATCTGAAGAGGAATTGAACTCAAAACAGAGGGTTTCGAGTCTCTGTGAATAGTCCACTTCTCAAAGGCCAGAGGTAATAGAGTATAATACTTTCTGGATCGGGTTGTCAGGATTGGAGACATGAGAAGAAAGCTGTGATGCTGACTTGATACTTTATTCACAAGATTTCGCACCCCCCCCAAAATGAAGTTTTGTGGAAAAACAAATGTTCTCGTCAAGGACAAAGGGTACTGGGGAGGCCACTGTCCCCTAGAAGTCTGGTGAAATGATGGCTCACGCGACCCAGGCAGTTGCCGAAGCTGGATTTTCCTTCCCTGTCAGGGTTTTTGCCTCTAAGACTCTGCTATGATTTCTCCATGAAACAATCCTGAATCCATAAGGAACAATCCAGGACGCTCTGATTCTATGAGGCAAACCCTTATCAGTGCAAATGCTGGTCAAGTATGAGGTGAGAATGAAAGTGGGTGAGTGCAAAAGGGGCCCAGGCGATCGATTGCACAGTGGTGGGTGATAAAGAGTCCTCTTGAGCACAGCTTACTGATAGGAACTGCACGAATTTCAAGGCCGGCCACTAGAAAGGCAGCTTATCTCGGAAAACCGTGTCCCCACAAACACCAGAAATTCACCAAAAGGTTATAGGGAAAGGCTACAGTGAAGCCTGAAGTCCCCTGGGAATAAAAGAAAGCTTCTGTACTTACTATGTAGAAAAGCATGTGAGACAAGTCACCGCCAGTTCCCTTCCTCAGGCATCAAGGCACTCAGTCAATCTTTGGCCTCAGGTGGACAGGCCTCCTTGAACCACAAAGCCCGTGCTGGGCTCTCGCCCGTTGGCAAGAGGAAGACCTAGTTCTTCTGAATTTAAGGGTTCTGCCCTTAAACTTGGGAAGGCAAGCACTCATGGGCAGGCTGTGCGCCTCCCGGTGGCCACTTGCATGCATTACATGAAGCTCCCATAGAATGTTTCTGGGCTGTGCTGTGGGCAGCAGTCCATTTGAGCAGATTTCTTAGATTCAGTTCTTGGACTTTTTGAAATTTAGATCCTTGATGTAGGCATGGACGGAATCCAAGTTTATATCAGTTTCAGGTCCATGACGTCATGATCTGATAGTTACACACCTCCAAATGTGTTTTCTGCAAAGTGTCCGGCTATCATCCGCCACCCAGCAAACACTCGCATTAGGGCTGAGAGGATTCCCATCACCTTTTACACCCTTCCTTCACACCAGGCCTACCCAATGTTTAGAGGCCTCTCTGGGGAAAAAATATATGAAATGCTCCCACGTTCATGTGGACATTGATATAAACAAAGGACGCTTTATGTTCACATGCTGATTTGCACTCACACTTTAGCAAAGACACCAAACGCCATATCATTAAACATCTGAAAACAATCCCAGAGTCCCAAGAACTTTTCACAAAGGCACACATGCTGACCTTCGGCCGCTTCCACCTGCCTGGATATACACACAGCCACATCTCTCTCACATACACACACACACACACACAAACTAACATACTGGTACTTAACACAGCTGCGTGGCACTTATATGAACTCTATTCCTACGATATTCCAGGACGTGGCACTGCTCCACAAACTCCAAAGCAGAAAGGGCCAATGAGACTGGCCTTGGTTGTTCTCGTTTGACCCAGATACAGAAAGACACCCAAAGTCACGCCAGCATCCCAGCCAGGCCTTTGAGGACATCCGGTTTTTCACTTCAGGGGCATTGAAGGCCTGGGCCTTCCAAACTCTCATCAGTTCTCTGGCATGACTTGCTGGAAAACGAAAGGGCGTGTGCCTGATTGCTCACCTGGGGTAAGGATGTGTGGTCTTGCTTTCTGAGCCACTAGCCAGGCTGAATGGGACAGCACCAAACCCCAGAATCCACCCTGATTGAGCAGTGAGCCTGAAGGCAGGTCCCCAGAATCCACCCTGATTGAGCAGTGAGCCTGAAGGCAGGACTGCTCCCAGAAGCTGGGCACTTTCTTGGGTTCCACGCGCCTTCTCTGGGGGACAAGATT
Organism: Pteropus medius; assembly: GCF_902729225.1. Lineage (NCBI taxonomy): Eukaryota > Metazoa > Chordata > Mammalia > Chiroptera > Pteropodidae > Pteropus > Pteropus medius. The sequence goes on from NW_024347671.1 coordinate 287,084, forward strand.
GTCTAGGGTCAGGATAGAGGATGAGGAAAACCACCCAGAAGTGGGCTATGAAACAGGTGAGGTGAGGAATGGAGGCGTGGCTGTCTGGGAAATGAAGAATGGAGAATGCCTGAGCACAGTTATGTCGAATTGCCTGCGAGAGTTTAAGAAACCTAACGGAAAAGAGACATGGCCTGCTAGAAAATTCCCATGAGCTGGAATGGGACGGGGCGTGAAGGTGGAAGTTGAGAGTAGAAGGCCAATGGAATGATGGAGTCAGAAAAAAAGAACAGGGCTCAAGAGAGGTTCAACTGAGGTCAACTGGCCCCAGCCCAGCCTCAGCTCTCCTCTGGACTTTTGCCTGCCCTGGGCCTGGCTGTTTCGAGATTGCAGAAGAGCCCAGCGAAGACAGGGCCAGGGAGAAAGAAAAACATTCAGACAGGAAGGTGCCCAGCTCAAAAAGTGGCTACTGGTCCCCTGTTTGTCAGTCCAGAGGCTTCAAGCGAAAGCATGAATATTGTTGCCTACAGCTGACACTCCAACAATACCACACGGGCAGTGGCCCCCCACTACTGAGTAGAACCACCTCTTTCCCAGCTTCAGGCCAGACCAGACCTGAGGAATGGCCCCAGAGATCCTGGAAACTGCATGAGAGCCAAGGCTCAGTATTTCTGCCTGGAACCTGCTATAAGGCCAGCCATTAGCTGCTGGCCTATCAGGAGGCTACCATCACCTTCCTTGCATTGAACTCTTTCTCCTCTAAAGCCGTATCTGCACTGCAATCTGTGGGCCCGAATTCTACAGACTGACTCCTTCGGCTGAGTGGTGAGTGTAGGCGCTAGTGCTTAGTCCGAAAAGAGTGGTCGCCAAACAGCCCTGGGAATTTTGGTGTTGTGTTTTCCTGGGACTCCAAACTCTGCCACTCACTGGCTGAACACCTCACATTAACATGCTGTGACCTGGCTCCTCTGAGTGGACCCACAGCCCGCCAAGTGAAGGGAAAGATGTCACTGAAAGAAACATGGACTTTCTGGTTTCAGTCCCATGTGGACCTGGGACAGAGGGCATGATGTAAAAAAGTAAACAAGCAAAATCGAATTCTTTGGCTCAGACAACTGACTGGGAATGACCAGAGCCTCAGGGCAGTGGGAGGACAACAACATTTGTAAAGAGGTTCAGCACCAGGGTGACGGTGCGGAGCAAGCAATGGATTCAATGGATATTGGCTAATGACTAGCACACCTGACATTTTTCTGAGGTTCTGAAGCCACGTAATTTGGCTTGGTTTCATATGCTACAAATGACAGACCACAGCTGGGTTTGGGGCAACAACTCCAAGTCAGGATTTCTGGTTACGACAGAAATGTGGACAAACTAGATTGCTGTGTGGACTTGACAGAATGGTTTTCCGCTGAGTCACACAGATGGTAGTCAAGGACATTGATGTAAGGTGAGAGGAAGTTGAAAATGACTGGCAGACCGGGTGCATGACCATTTCATGGGAGCATGTGGATCACGTGACTCCCCTGATTGGAATAGGAGATGAACTCAAAAGGGACGGGTTCAACTCTCAGCGAGAAGGTGGCTTTTCAAAGGCCAGAGTTGTTACAGCCTCATATTTCGGGATCGGGTAGCCCACAATGGAGACACGAAAAGTAAGCTGAGATACTGACTCGATGCTCCATTTCTCGTCGTGGACGAAGGGTACTAGGGAGGCACCCGTCTCCTGAGAGTCGGGTAAAAATAAGGCACCCGTGACCCAGGCAGCTGCCAAAGTTGGACATATCTGCCCTGTCAGGGTATTTTTCTTTCTCTGTAACTTGGCTCTGATACCTCCCTGAAACAATCCTGAATTCGTAAGGAAAAACCCAGGATGCTCTGATTCTGCGACGCAAAGCCTCGTAAATGGTTCAAGGGCAAATGCTAGTCAAGGATTCGATGAGAATATTGGTGGAGGGCGAAAGGGCCCTAGGAGATAGATTGTATGACAGTGGCTGATACAGAGTCTTACTGCCCACAGTTGATGCCTCAGGAATGCAAGTCATAATCACTGAGAAGTATAAAATTATGATTCTATTATTGCAAGTCAGAATTTCATATATTTTAGCTAAAGTCATACAAACAGACACTAATAGTAAGCATAGTATGATTTTTGTATATAAATAATAAATGTAAAAAAGGTAAAGTTCAATAGAGCGATAAATAACATGACCACATTTCATTGATAAAAAACCTCAGAGAATGCGCAGCAGGGTAGAAAAATTAATTTTTCTTCTACCTTCTAAGGTCTTCTGGAAGAGCTAAAACTCAAATTAATATGAGAAATAAGCAGGACAAAAACGACCAAATTTATTATGCATGCAAATACAAGAGTTCCATAAGAATGTGAGACTAGATAACAGATTATGCAGTTAAGTCCTACAGGATATCTGGAGCTAAAAAGAAGTGAGAGGTTGTGGTTTTGGACTTCAAAGGGTAGGACAGCAATTCACATGGAGATAGAAAATCATATGCTGTAAAACAAATGTTTGATGAGCCATCTTTAACAATGGCATACAGGGAAGACTTAGATCAAATGGGACTTGCTGTTTTCTCCCTGTCTGTCATAACTAGTTCATATGAAACTATAGTTGTCTATGATAACAGGACCCTTTATGGAGCAGGTACTCTTTAATGTCTTTTAGGCAATTATTGGAAAAGTTCAGAAGCTTTTCCGAAGCTTTATTTTCTTAAAAAAGAAAAAAAGAAAGAAAAAGAAAAAACAGCTAAAAATAACCAATACCACAAAAGGCATATTTTGGGAGCCAAATACTGCTTCCTCTCAGCATCAAACATAATTTACTAGATACATTGTCAGTTGTACAAGCCAAGGAGTGTTCACCATTTTCCCCTGAAATCGATCTTCTCTATTTCCACACTCTTATCCATACTCTTCTCTCCTTCAGGATCCATCTCAAATTGTATCTTCACTGAGATCACTCACATGGTGCCTTGCTCTTGAGATGGAAACTGAGCAATATGAAATTGGATAATATTATATCCTTGCTTTTGAGAATTCATAGGCTAGATGTATTTGTTTCCCATGATACAGGAATAATGGATGATTAAGGAGAGTTTCAAAAATGAGATGACTTTTGAATTGAGCCTCGTAAAATAGGAGTTTATCCCAAAACAATGAAGGAAGGACACTTTAGTGATAATAGGGCAAGCTAAAACAGCAAAGTGTAGTTATTCCTTGAGATTAAAGGGAAATAATCAATGTGGAAACTGAGAAACACAGTGACTTAGAAAATGCCAAGCTAAACAGGATCGAGAACCCCACTGAAGGCGAGTAAATGAAACTTCTGAATGTTCATTCTATTTACCTTCCTTCTATGTGATTCTTTCTCCAATATTTCTTTCGGTCTTTTCTTCACTTTAGTTTTCTCCACAGCATGTATTACTAATTAAATGCTATATATTTATCAGTTTAATAATTTTTATTGTCTATCTTCACTTATTGGATGGTTAAAGTTCATGAGGACAAGAATCTATTTTTTTCATTACTCTATCCCTCATGGCAGGGAGAATACTTATTATGTAATAATAGATGCTCAATAAACATTTGTCATTTATTTGATAAATAAATGAATTGATTTGTAAAAAATATTCATTGTGAGGAAAAGAGGGTAATAAGTAGAGCCACTCTAGCATCTTCAGGGAATAGAACGGATATAATTTCAGAAAGAAAGTATCAGAACAGCTTTCTGGCCAGAACCACCATCTTCCAGTAATTTGCCAAAATGACCAACACAAAGGGAAAGAGGAAAGTCACCCGCCATATGTTCTCTAAGCCTTTTAGAAAACATGGAATTGTTCCTTTGGCTACATACATGTAAATCTACAGGAAAGGTGACATCGTAGACATCAAGGGACTGGGCACTGTTCAAAAAAGAATGCCCCAACGAATGTTACCATGGCAAAACTGGAAGAGTTTACAATGTCACACAGTGTATAGTTGGCATAGTTGTAAACAAACAAGTTAAGGGCAAGATTCTTGCCAAGAGAATTAATGTACGTATTGAGTATATTAAGCACTCTTATAGCCATGATCGTTTCCTGGAAAGTGATCAAAAAAAGAAGGAAGCCAAATGAAAGGTACCTGGGATCAACTGAAGCGCCACCCTGCTCCACCCAGACAAGTACACTTTGTGAGAATGAATGGAAATGAAACTGACCTGCTGGAGCCCATTCTCTATGAATTCATGGTGCCATAGGTTTGAAACTAAACTAAACTAAACTAAACTAAACTAAACTAAACTAAACTAAACTAAACTAAAAAAATAAAATAAAATAAAATATAAACTAAAATAAAATAAAACGAGTCGGTGTCCTGTCCCCCAAAGAAATATTTTTTAAAAAAACCAACGATCATAATTCATTGGGTGATGTCTTTATTATTCCAATTTAGTGTGTTTTCTTGCTGAAAGATATGAGGTGGTTTATTGTGCAACAAAGTATAGTCTGGTGGTTAGGAAATGGCATCTGTTGAATTACAGTTAAGCTCAGAGAAAGTTGATAACTGCTAATTGTGTCATAAAATAGCTTTATTGTAAGCATGTGCTTAAAACTTGCCTTGGAAGCCTGATACTTCAAAACAGATTGTTTAAGGTCCCCTGTTCTTTGTGAGTTACGTCGATTACACCTTTCATGGAACACGACTCAGAAAGTAATCGTGTTTATGATAATTTGGAACTAGACGACCTTTTTTATTTCTACCCGGGGTAGACATTTACGTATTGCACTTTACGTGATGCATTCTAAGCACTTTACATAATTTACTCAAAAATCTTGGAGTAAGTAGTGTTTTACCCATCATTACGTAAAGGAAGCTGAGTCACAGTTAACTTACTGAAGCTTACAGGTGTGCAGAGATCCAAGCCCAGGCATGCTGGCTCCATAATCAGGCCTCGATCCCTAGTGTTATATTGCCTCATATGGGTGGGGACATTTCAAAGCTACTTTGTATAGTTCGAGCACATTTCGGAGGTTTGGTTGCTTCCTGGATATTTTTACTTGGATGTGGCACACATCTTAAATGCAACATAGTCAAGTGGGAGTTGATCACATCCCACCCTAGCTGCCTTCAGTTTTCTGTGATAGCTGTAACTATAGCATCTGTTTATTTGAAATAAAAACCTGACTTCTAGTATTCTCTTACCACTAATAGAAAAAAAAAAAGGAGAAAGATAGTAACAGAACAGATTGAGAAATCATAATTTCAGTCAGATGTTGGAAGTCTGAGGAAGAAGGAAGTTTAGCAATATTTAGAGAGGAGGCACAGCACTACAGTAAAAACAAAGAAGAAAGCAATAAGAAAATTATGATGTTGAGCAATTGCTTGAGGGGCAGTAATTTCTTGTAATGTTTGGCTGTTGAAGTGCTAGAAAAAGGCCTTTATAATTTCTTTGCAAACTGTTTTAACAGAATTAACATTCATTCATTTATTACATATTTAATATTTTATTAAATATCTATTGACTATTTTCTGACTACACATATCATGCCAGGGCATCCAGCTTATTACAAGGAAGAAACAGAGGACAACTAAGCTGTAAACGGTAGGTGAAACAAAGAATTGTGGAGAAGGTGTTCGCCCTGGACTTATTTCTACAGGCTCACAAACAATTCTACTCTCAGTGAACCATGATGGGTAGACAAAACTTAAATGATTCACCTAGTTACAATTACTAATTGTATGTCTAATTGAACTGCTTGAGGAAATATGATACACTATAAATGTCTTTTATCATGGATATAGCTCTTAGGGAAATCATAATTATTTATGATTTTAAAGTTTATTTGGGTTTACCTAAGGTAGGACATGGAATACAGGTCTTGGATGGTACAGAACAGTGGGAAGAGATTCTAATAAGGCAATAATTATGACTGAAAGATGAAAGTAGGATGCATTAATTTAGAAGAAATGTTATGAAAATATCCCTATGAGAGGAGGAGGAGGCTTCCAGAACTGAATATTTAGTATTTGCTGGGTCAGGGTGAGGGAAATCACTTTTGTTACTATAATGGAATTTTTAGTCAGATTCAGCATCTAGTTACCAATTCATTTATGCTGGACAAGTTTTTATTAGAAATATAAAGTAAACAATAATTCATCCTGAAATTAATTTCAAATCCAAGTTGACTGGTTTATGGTGGAAATACCAACTGAGTAAGCATCTACTCATCCTCTCCACTTCCTGAAACAATGGAGTACACAATACTCTGATTGATGGCAGCAGCAGAAATTACACCAGCCCTAGTCCCTCTGGTTGCAAATTCACTGACTAGAGGAGGTCTACAAGTTTAGAGAAAATCGGTAATTTTTTATTGTCCACTTTTCCATGATGGAATCCTGAATTTCATAATAAAATGTGTTAGTTTATGTGAGGGATTATTGAAAAACATTATCTGCTGAATTTTTTAGGAAGTACTACATTAAGACTCCAGCCCTAAAAACCTTTGTTCCAAAGCATGCCAATACTCCTTTAAAAATATCTTGTCCCCTACATTGTTTTTAATTTCAAATGGTACACACTGCTCTACTACTTTAACATCTGCCAAATATCATACAAACTTATTTTCACTTTTCTCTAAAGCACCATCTGGACTGAAAGCAATAGAGGGATACAATTTGCTACCTCAACCTTGCTAAAGTAAAATGTTACTATTATGTTGCCGATGTTATCATAGTTAAGCAAATGGCTTTCAAATGTTTCTTTCTGGTCCTTACTGGAGCTTTGCTGTAAAGCTGCAACTGTACTAAAAGTATTTGAATAGACGGCATCTCAGAATTCAAATTTATTTTGAATTCACTTGTTTGTTTAACTATAGCCACAATATGTACGCAATACCATGCTATTTACTAATTTCAAAAATACATTTTCAAAAACACATTGATTCAATTTCAAAATCTCAGTTTCATTATATAATGTGTGTCAGTGGCTATCGCAACATTATTTTCAAAAACGATGCAATTCATTTCACTTTTATAATTCACTGGTATTTATATTATCCAGCTTCAATAGATTTAGAAGATTACTGAATACAAAATTTTAACAAAGTCTCTCAGCCTTTTTGTATTCTAGTCGATCTATCTAACCAATTTGATTTCTAATAACTTTTAGCTTCTTTTCCCAAACTGATAAGATTGATCCTATTGTTATGTCTTTCCCATGTTCTCTCTTTTTTCTAATACTTACTCTTTTAATACCACCCTACATTTTTATCTTCATTTGCTCAGTTCTTCTAATCTTGATTGCACTAGGCAATTACTTGGTACCTACATTGAACCTTTTTATTTAAAAAAACCTCAGACACATATATAGTCAGGAAAATTAACTTTCATAAACATCTTGTTCAAATTGCTATGTTTTTTGGCACTATAATCTATATACTGATTGACTAAGTGTAAAGCAATCTATCTTATTTATAGATGTTCCAGCACCTGATGGTGGTCCACATATTAATTTTAGGGTCAATAAATATATCTCATGTTACTTTACTCTCCTGTATCCTTTCTGCCTTCTTTGTTAACAGTATTTAGATATCGCTTGGATAATCATACCTCCTCCATTCTCAGTCTAACTGGTTCGTGTAGGACTGACCCAATATCTAGGTGATATGGACAGACACATTACCTATCTCTGGCCAGTGAGGACACTTTATTTATCCTCTTTGCTCAGTGTTCATGTGTGATAAATATCTCATGCAAAGCAAATGAAAATCAGGCCCAGAATTTTTATTGTTAATTATTAGGGAAGAAAAAAAAACATATTTATTTTGGTTTCTTGGATTTTGGTTGGGTTTTATTTTTTTATTTATATTTATTTTTATTTATTTGGCTAGGATTTTGATGTTTGTACCCTTTAAGTAGGTTTTTATTGATAATGGTATCAACATAAATGAAATACCATAGGGTTGAAAATAGATCCCATACTCTTAGCCTAACATTTTAAATGCTGCTGTACTTAAAGCTTGGTAAACTTATCATGTCCTTTATGGAAAAATAAATAAATTCCCTTTTATTTCTTCTTTATCTAAGATTTCTATTCCTTCCAATTGAAGTGTCCTGACTACTTCATGTAAAACATTCAGATACTTCATTTAAGTAAGATATCTGAGGTAATAAAATTATATTCTAAAAGCAATTTACTTAGTCATTGTCATAATGCGAGTGCACTGAACAAAGCGTAACTTTGTTAACTTCGAACAAAAAATAAGGATAGGCTACCATAAAAAGGAAGGCATTTACAAATTGACACTAAAGTTGGTTGTGATGGACTGCTTTGCTTATGAATAGATCCAGTATATGACATTTTAGATTATAAAAAGACATGAAGACAATATGCTGTTGGTCACATTGCTTCGAGGTTGACCATGGTGATTGTGAAAGAAAAACTTGAAAAGGTTTAAAATGAGAGAGCTATGGAAACGCAATAATCTCTAAAAAGGACCTTGATTATCTCCCCCTACTGGTCTTTCTGTCCTCTCCTCTTGCATGAGGGCCAGACAGAGAAA